>NC_043701.1:112202987-112221957 GCF_006229205.1 Suricata suricatta | reverse complement strand
GCATCCAAATTGGGAGACATCAGCATGCCTGAGCAGAAAAGGCGAATATAACGTAAAACGTTTAGAGTTCATTTTAAATTATGATTGACCATTTTCTCCCTAGGAACAATATTTAAAACATAAAATGGATGAATTACTATATGATGAGATCCCCAGGTGGACGTGAGGGACACAGCTTAATGTCACTCTAATCTATCTTCAGATAATTGCAACTCCCTCAAGTTGACATTTTATTTCAATTAAACCGAATACATGGACTATATTATCTATGTATCTTGGCTAAATGATGAAAAGCTTGTAGCCTCTGACCTTTAAAATATATTCTTTTTCTTCTCTTCTTTTTTTTTTTTTTTTTTTGTAAGAGTCAGGAAAATTTTCTAACATGTTGAGTATGGTAAAATTCTTTGAGCAAACACAAGGCATATCCAAAACATTTAAAAAAGTTATTCTTGACAAGCCTTCTAAGAAAGTTCTTAATCGCATTTACCCATGCCTCTCTTTAAAAGACTAATGAGCTCTTCTTACAGGTTTAAAATGAAATCTGAGGGGTGCCTGGGTGGCTCAGTCGGTTGAGCATCCGACTTTGGCTCAGGTCATGATCTCACGGTTCGTGGGTTTGAGCCCCACGTCGGGCTCTGTGCTGACGGCTAGCTCAGAGCCTGGAGCCTGTTTCAGATTCTGTGTCTCCCTCTCTCTCTGACCCTCCCCTGCTCATGCAGTCTGTCTCTCTCTAAAATAAATAAAGACAGTAAAAAAAAAATTAAAAACAAAACAAAACATATATTAAAATGAAATCTGACTCTTCCTGAAGATCTTGAGACATCCCTTAAAGCCCCTCACTGGCCAGGTTTCTGCTTTATGCTGCTCTTAGCTGGTATGCAAATGTCATAATTACTTCAACTTTGGATACTTTACAGCTTCAATTAGCTGGATTCCTTTCTCTTAGATTCCCTCTCTATATAGCTATATAACATATACACTTAGATATAAAATACTTAAGTATGCATATATATAGTTACATAACTATATATATCATAATCCAAGATACATACATATATTTTTCATTTATAGTTATATATAAGTATACCTAAGTATATATATAAACACCTAAGTATATATCTATGCAAATATATATATATATATTTTTTATCTGCTTATAATAAAATACCTATAAAATACTTAAGGACATATATTTATATAGTAACCCAAGATATATACATACATATATATATCTTATACATACTTATCTTATAAATACCTCAGTAATTATATAAGTATATATGTGCATATTTCATTTGCTTATAACAAAATACCTATAAAATACTTAAGTATATATATTTATATAACTATATATTTATAATAGTAATCCAAGAGATATATATAATATCTAAATATACATTTTCTTCATCTGCTTATAACAAAATACCTATATATATATACTTAAAAGTTACCAGCTACTACATATCACATAAACATTATGAATTTTTAGGAATACTACCAAAAACAACCATATGCAACTTTTTAAAATGATGATCTTTCCCCAAAGCAGACAGAAAATAATTTACTGTGAATTTCCACATAAGGGGTAATTTTTGTGAAAAACAATCCTATATTTAAGTGATCACCCCCCCCCTTTAAGATGAGAAAGTACTTCTGCATGAAATATGTTCAATTTATGTTAATACAGCCCCTTCTTTTGGTGATTATTTTGCCTTGCTGGGATCATCTTAGGAGTTTCAAGTATTATGTATCCAAAAGCTTGTGCTCACATTGAGTTAGAGAGAGAAATTGGAATGGAAATCCATGGCATTCCGGGTGTTAGAGCAAAAGAAAATATGCAGACTCTGAGGAAAAAGAGAAGTCCACCCTCCAGCACCTTCTCTCCCCTTGAGGGTGATATGACTCTTTGAATATGTTTCAAACACTACGTAGAAGCAGGGACATCTCTAGGGTTCTTGTCTCGCTTTACATGGTCGTTTCCAGGCTTCCAACAGATGTATAACAACACGAAAGAATCTTCTCCAACCAAACAACTCTTTTGTGCCCCTCCCAAATATTCCACTGGACCTCACCTGAGCACCTCATGTCTTCCAGGCGCAAACCCTAACTCATGACGTCCCCTCCACAAACTTGGTCCTTCTACCCCCTGTGCTACTTCTGTGAGCGACGCTGAGATTGCTCTTTGCACACTTCCATCTGTTCTCTCTGTTCTTGTAATAATAAGCCCCTGACTCTCAGCTGGTCACATGGTGACCTTCCTTACAGCTGGGTGTGGCTGCTCAAGGATAAATGTTCACATCCACTCCTCACCCTCCCATATGTTACTGATGAACTGCAACCCTTTCGCCACCTCGTCTTCTTCACAGAAAAGCCAGAATGATCCTTCCATAAAATCCTTAGATTATGTCGCTCCTTTGCTCAAAACCTTCTAAAGCCTTCCCAGGTCACTTCGTCTAAAATTCAAAGTTTTATGATGGTCTACTTGGCCTTGCATGACCTGCTCCTTGTCCACCAATTTCTGACTTGATTCCATTCTCTCAGCGTTTTCTTCCTCTCTATCCTGGGCTTGCGGCTCCTCCCTGCCTCTCTTCAACGCCTCAAGCATGCTTCTACCTCAGGGGCTTTGCTGACGCTGGTCCCCTGTCTTGGCTTCTTCTGGGGTCTCTCTTCCATGTGACCTTAATGAAATGGAATCTGAATGCTCTTTAAAGAACACTGCACCACACTCCCTTAGTGCCAAGGTTCTCTACTGCCCTAGTACGCTTATTACGATTGGTCTCCCTGGACACTCCACATTTGTGTGTGTATCTCTGTACTTTCTATCTGCCTCTACTATAACATGAGCGCCATAAAGGCACAACGGTGTTTTGTTTTATTTGCTGTCACAGCCTCAATGCCTAAGGATGTCTGACACAAAACATGCAGTCAGGAAAAATCCCAGTTTTAGGATCTATCAGAAAGAGGAAACCGGCACTCTGAAGACACGGAGCAAGGCTGATGAAGTACAGGAAATTCCAAATACAAAATAAATAATTTTACATTTGAGGAACAATTTTATGTTTTTAACACACAGCATTATCAAAAAATCTAATTCATGATCTCTGCTATCTTATAATCCTTTCACTCATATTTTAAAAAGTTCTAATTAGAGAAAATTACATTTTATTCATATTCTTATCACCTTTTTATGCATGCATTTCCTTGGCCTATGCGTGAATGTACACCTGTCTGTGCACAAAGAATGTACTTCAAGTTAAGGCAACAATCGATCCCATTAATATTTTATTACTTGTCATTCCTTCTGCATCTTTAATTTGTGATACTTTGATTATAATCCTCCTTGGGGAAAAAAAAACTGAGAAAAACCTAATTCTGTATTTTCCAACAAGACCAATTAGTAACATTCAAACAGATCACATTTTCACTATCATTGTTATTAAAAACTCCAGTGGAGAGAATTGAAGAGGTTTTTAAACAAATCAGCATATAATAATATTATATATATACATGTATATATCTTATAGATTATCTTACAGAGTATCTTTTAATTATTATCTTCAAACTTTGGTTTTTGAGTTAAATCTTTTTTTTAAAAGATTTTATTTTTTAAGTAATCTTTACACCCCACGTGGGGCTTGAATTCACAATCCCAACATCAAGAGCCACATGCTCCACTGGCTGAGCCAGTGAGAGCCCTATAGTTTTTGAGTTAAAGCTTCAATTGTGATGCTCAATAGTGAATTTATCACAGTACTTGGGTCAAAGTGATATATTTTCTCATTTTAATATCAAAAACAAGAGAATAAGTAAGACTGAAGTTCCAGATTAACTCTCCTAAGGATACACAATAATTCAACGTATCTGTGTTACTGAAAGTCATGGTGTTCCTTAAGAATCATACTTCTTTCATCTCCTAACATGGATACCTCAAAAACAGCACTACCAATGGTTCCTGAATTTGAATTACATTTTCTATATAAAACAAAACAAACGGGGGCACCTGAGTGGCTCAGTGGGTTAAGCCTCTGACTTCAGCGCAGGTCATGGTCTCATGGTTCATGTGTTCGAGCCCTGTGTTGACAGCTCAGAGCCTGAAGCCGGCTTCCAATTCTGTTTCTTCCTTTCTCTCTGCCCCTCTTCCCACTCTCACTCTGCCTCCTCTCAAAACAAACTAAGACATAAACAAAGCAAAACAAACGACTATGTCCCGATTTTTATTCATTTAGTACACATCAACAAAATTTCATATTATTTCAATAAAAATCTTAAGAAAAAGAGAAATATTTTTAAAATATTGAGAAAACAAAGTTCAGTTGTTTATAAGCAAAACAAATAGAGGGAAAAAGCAAGGGAAGAATTTTAGATTGCACACAGAAAAGAGGACTACAAGAAGACCTAAGGATAAAAGGCCACCCAAAGGTATATTTTCTTTCCAAAATGTTAGTGGCAAAACAATAGTAAGGATAATAAAATTTTTTTCCAAAACTTAAAAATGTTCTTATTAACACTTACTTCTAGTTATTCAAGTTCATCCATTTGCTCACCCAGTTGTGAAACAAATAGATATTGAGCTGTCTACACCCGGCACTCTCTTATATTAGTTAAGATAGGTTTCCTGCTCTTGGGATGTGATGGAAGAGAACCTTAGCAAAAAGACCAGCTTCTGCTATAGTAGCATGGCTTGAAGCCTCTCAGTGCATTCATCCTTAACCTTAATTTCCCATAGGCATACTTAACAATCTCTAAATTGTCCAAATTTTCTTGAAATGCATTATTACCCAGCGTTTCTGGAGTGCTTACTGGGTTTCAGGACGTTGAAGACGCGAAGACCCATCCGGCCCACCGGGAGCTCAGGGCTGCGGGCCGGGAGGGCACCAGGCAAGCCCACCATTCGGCACTCCAAGGCCACGTGACCTAGAGTCAGCTACTTCCCATCGCTGTGGACATCGCTTTTTCCCTCTGTCCCTCCCTTTGACACAAAATTGAACTATTAAAGGCCTGTGTGAGGTCCAAATTAAAATCACTATTCTCTGTGCTCTAACCCGCACAGGCACAGAGAAAGCTGTTTATCTTCATACACCTCATCTCATGGAATCCCTTCCATGGTCTGTCTGTAAAATGGGCCTGATGGCAAAGTGGAGGCTAAGGTAAGTCAGGAAACAAGGAAACTCCATTGACAGGTTTTGATGCAGAACTTGAACCCAGAGATGCTGGGTGCAAAGTTTATGCCTGTAACTGCCACACTCTGCTACTTACGACTTACATCAAGTACTCTGTAAATCGCTGATACATCAACATACAATATTGTTAGTCTTAAATGGGCATGTGTACAAATAAATATGCACAATATGCACTTAGTGAACTTGAATAATCTTAACAAAATGCAGAGCATATAAAACATTAAATTTTGTTTGTATAATGCAGTTTGAATAAAGTTAATAAATAGTCATTAAATCAGTGTTGAACACCAGTATTGTTAAAATACTTCTTTGGGAAAAAACCAGGACAATGCTTCCAAGTTAATGAGAAAGGCATATATATAAAAATATACAATATACTATATAATAATAACATAATTATATTCGTTATCCGTTATACATCAACATATTTATATTAGTGCTTTCTGCACTATCAATAAAAAACACTGTGATGTATTATAAGAAAATGTAAAAGAAGGCACCAAAACCCCCCAATTTTTTTCAGACTCACAGCTACCTTAAGAGCAGATAATTTTTTTAAGTTTATTTATTTGAGAGAGAGAGCAGACATGCACAAGAGGGGGAAGGGCAGAGAGAAAAGGAGAGAGAGAATCCCAAGTAGGCCCTGCACTGAGTGTGGAGCCCCACGCGGGGCTCAGTCTCACAACTGTGAGATCACATCCTGAGCCGAAATCAAGAGTCAGATGCTTAACTGATGACACCACCAGGCGCCCCAACAGCAGAGAGTTTTGTATGTCAGTGTAAGCATCCCATATGGCATGATGCATTAACAACAGTGATATTTGATAGTGATCAGAATATAGTTACATACTCAAATGCATGTACTTCTGAGTATATAAATATGTCACATTTATACTAGTAATGGCAGGATTTTATGATTCTGTGATATGAAGACCACAAACTTGTTAAATTTGTTCAATGGAATGTAAAAGGAATGGCTTCAACTATGCAATGAACTAATTAAAAATTTTTTTTAATGTTTATTTATTTTTGAGAGGCAGAGAGAGGTGGAGCATCAACAGGGGAGGGACAGAGAGAGAGACACAGAATCCGAAGCAGGTTCGAGGTTCCAAGCTGTTGGCACAGAGACCAATGTGGGACCATGGTATCATGACCTGAACCGTAGTTGGACACTCAACCAGGCCACCCAGGCACCCCTGCAGTGAACTAATTTTTAAAAAGTATATCTAAGTATCAATACGACCTAATTCAGAAAGACATTTTGTAAGAATACCACATAATGTTCTGGAACATTCCTGCTCATAAAGTAGAGTGATGAATAATCTCTGAACCCAGCACCAAGATATACAGGTAACATCAACTTCCATTAGAAGGAGTTTATTAAATATAATTTTAAAGTCCTAGATTAAATATAAAACTTGTAGATATCTTCTTAGCACAATTGAGTCAATTAATTATTCTTGGGCATTAGAGCACACATTTTACATTTCATTAATTTTCTCTTTTATAAAGACATTTATTTATTTTTGAGAGATAGAGAGAGACAGAGCATGGGCAGGGGAGAGGCAGAGAGAAAGGGAGACACAGAATCCAAAGCAGGCTCCAGGCGCTGAGCTGACAGCAGGGAGCCCGATGTGGGATTTAATAAACTCACAAGCCGCGAGATCATGACCTGAGCTGAAATCAGTGCTTAATCGACTAACCACCCAGGTGCCCACATCTCATTAACTTTCAAAAAATAGTACTCTTATTATTAAAATATAGTATTAATAGAATAATAATGTTCAATCTGACACATATTCAATAATCAACACAAATCTGTTGCATGAATGGATGACATCTGACCTTAAGTGACAGGTTTTCTTCCTGAGAGACCATTTTAATATCTTAAACATTTCCTAAGTACTTATGTTAATAGTTTTTAAAGAAACTGAATGACAGTACATCTTGCAAAGGGTGTCAGAGTCTTAGGAGGTAGGTACATTACATTTTTCTTTATCTGAACTTCTTCCCAACTGAAAAATGGTAAAAGCAGAAGTTAATGAAACTCACTGTTAATCTTTTTGGATGCTCCATAACGTTGGGCAAATTAATTTATTGCACCATTTCCCTGGCTGCAAGGGAATGATAAATCAACAGGGATTCATGGATCGCTTAGCATTTATTCAACGATAAAGCATGTATTTAGTGGCCGTTAGGTACTGCCAGTAGGAATACTATGATGAATATGAAGGCGGTCCCAGGGAAATGATTGAGGAAATCAATAAGTTACAATACAAGGTGCCAAGTTCTGGGTGACTAGGAAGGAAGAGTTCTGGGGACACAGCATGGTAAACTTAACTTTTCCTGGGGAAGATGAGCCGGGCATGTGCAGAGGCATCAATGAACAAGTGAAATTTAATCAGGGTCTTGAGATGAACACACATGTGGCAGGAAAGGGGGCTCAGTGCACCGCAGGCAGAATGGGCATGTGTACAAACACAGTGTTTGGATAATTCCCAGAGAACAGTAAGACACCGGAGTGGTGGAACTTACGTAAGATCGATGGAAGGGAGTGACTCTTAGGAGCTTGCATAAAACTCTGCCATTTCGGCTGTTTGTGGGCTAGGCACATGCAGGAGCCACGGAGCCAGCAGGTTTCCAGGTAGGAGAGTAACCTTATGTGGCCCATTTGGAAACAGATGGATTATTCTGGAATCAGTACTGAGGAAGGACTGGAGTGAGGTAAAACTGGTGGCAGAGAGATAACTGCGGAAATTATTAAAGAGGACTTGAGAGTCATTCAGTTGCAATGGTGAGGACATGCAGGACAACGGGGAAGGGTGAGTCAAAGGGGAACCAGGTCTGAGAGCTGGCGGGACCCAGACTATGGAGGAAGCAGAGCAGCAGCTTTTTATTACTGCTTCTGTTTGTACTGTTTGGGCATGAGAATGGCAGACTACGGAGCACCAGTGGTTACAACTCTGTTTAAAAAAATGTTTCTTTGAGAAAGCCAATGACATGCCACTTAACTGAGCAGCTAAAAGGCTATTTAGGAAGAGTTTGCTTAATAAATATAATAAAGAAGATGCTCTTTTCTTCCTTACAACAATCCCAGGAAGAAAATACTTCTATTTTCATTTTTACGGATAAAGAGATCGAAGCTCAGGGAAGTTAAATATCTTCCCTCAAATGATATAGAGCCTTCCAGTTCCCCAGTGAGGTTGTGTGCAAGGTACAACTGAAGGGTCCACCAAGAGGCAGTGGGTCATGACCCCTCTTAGAGCTTACATGCCCCGTGGAATCAGAATGGGGAGGCAGAGAGAAAAGGATAGGAAAGTCAGCAAAGTGCTGAGCGAGCCTGGAGCGTGAACAGGGCAGAGACAGCATGCCCTGTATTTGAAAGGAAAGAGAGGAAGCGCGTGCGTGGTTCAGTCCGTTAAGCCTCCTACTCTTGGTTTCAGCTCAGGTCATGGTCTCTCAGTTTTGTGAGTTTGAGCCCCACGTTGGGCTTTCAGCACGGAGCCTGCTTGGGATTCTCTCTTTTCCTCTCTCTCTGTCCCTCCCCTGCTTGTGCTCTCTCAAAATAGATAAACTTTAAAAAATAATAAAAAATGAAAAGAAGAAGAAAAACTCCCTTTCACACTTTTCCACATGTGTCTCTGGGCTCCATCTGGAAAGCCTTCCCCTCCTTGATGCTCCCCCTCAGCCTCCAGACTCACTGTCCCCAGTGTCCCTGTCAGATACTCACTTTCCTTTCTTTTGTACTTCGATAGCCTTTCACTAACTACTCAGTATTCTCCACAAGGCACTTTTCAATATTTATTTATTTAGTTTTTTTTAATGTTTATACATTTTTGAGAGACAGAGATGGAGCATGAGCAGGGGAGCGGCAGAGAGAGAGGGAGACACAGAATCTGAAGCAGGCTCCAGGCTCTGAGCTGTCAGCACAGAGCCCGACGCAGGGCTTGAACTCATGAACCTCGAGATCCTGACCCCAGTTGAAGTCAGACGTCCAACTGACTGAGCCACCCAGGCAACCTCAAAATAATCCATTTAACTTAAAATAATCTTTGTAAGTTGAAAAAATGTCCCAGAAAAACAGCTTTCAGTACTACCATATTGACATTTTGTTTTAATACTTGAAGACAGGCTCTCATATTTATCTTTTATTTTTAATGTTCTGTTTAATTTTGAGAGGGAGGGAGGGAGAGAGAGAGAGAGAGAGAAAGAGAGAGAGACAGCATGAGCAGGGGAGAGTCAGAGAGAGAGGAAGACACAGAATCTGAAGACAGGCTCCAGACTCTGAGCTAGTTGTCAGCACAAAGCCTGATGTGGGGCTTGAACCCATGAACCATGAGATCATGACCTGAGACGAAGCCAAAGGCTCAGCTGACTGAGCCACCCAGACGCCCCTCAAATTTATCTTTTATTCTAAATAGGAAGAACATATATTGCAGCCACAAGTTAAAAATAGGCTCAAAGTAAAAGAAAAAAAAAGAAAAAAAGAAAAAGAAAAAAAGACTGTTAGGGAAAAAAAGAATACGCTCAAAGTCATAGGTAACTAGTGGAAGAATATAAATTTGAAATTTTGGCCACTCAGTACTTAATTCTACTCTGTGTAGGTTATAATGCAGTATTTGGAAATAAGCTGTATGTTAATACAGAAGATGTGTGTCTTACTGATGATTCATTTTCATTTCCATCGTTTTTCCCCATTGAAATGAGCCCTTTCAAACTTTTAAGGCCAGAATTCATGCGTAGGGATTCCCAGCTCTATTTTATACCGTGTTGCTTACATAATATGTGATTCCCTTTTTTTCTTTTTAAAATGATCCAGTTGTGTGCCATGCTTTTATGAGAATTAATCCCAGTGGATCTGACAGATTTCATGGGGTGGATTCTAAGAGCAGGACAAGGATGTAAAAGTTTGTCCCATTAATACAATAAGCTGTTGTTCAGGAAAATGTGTGACAGTTTGGTACTCTTTGTTCAATGATCCCAATCAAAAAAATTAAAGACTCATTCATTTTTTTCCTCCAAAAGCTTACAGAGTAACAAAATTAAAAATATGTATGTCCGGTATTAGCCAACCTAATACAGTGTTAGGCAGCCACCTAATTTTATGCCAAGAGAAATAAACTGAAGAATTTTAAACAATAAAACTACATCCACTTTTGTGGGAATCTAGACAGCAGTTTTGAAACTATAGCTTCAACCTGATTCCATCAACCATCATTCAAAATTTAATGCCGACAGGGGCGCCTGGTGGCCCAGTCAGTGGAGCATGTGACTCTTGATCTCTGGGTTGTAGTCTGAGCCTCAAATTGAGTGTAGGGGTTACTTAAAAATAAAATCTTTTCAAAAATCTTAATGCTGACAGTGGTAGAGAATGGAAGATATGATCAAGACCTCTGTGTTCGTTGAGGTTAACAGGCCAATGGATTTCAATATGCAAATTTCTGACTTCAATGGATTTCGTTCAACCATTAGCTGAAACGACTACAAATATAAACAAACAGACGCTGATGACAGATACATCTGGTTCAGGATGGTTGCATCTCATTCCTGTTACGGTGATGCTTTAATAGGAGTTCAATGGTCCCACAGCATCATAAACACTTCCATTCTCACCAGGTGTGCAATTTCTTTTTTTTACAGAATGAATATGATAATGTTAGGCAGTACAGTACTTGCTTTTTGTGATACTTTTTTCTTTCAAATAACAAAATTGCTTGACTGCATTTTGCTGCCAGGAAACTCAGAGTCAAGCTTAAAGACTAACTGTAGTAACTTCTTGTCCTTAGAGTCTGCCTAATTGTGACTGATATTTCTTTCTTTCTTGGTTCTCTGGTTTTAATTACTTTTTTCCTCCCCTAATTTTCTTTCTTAAAATGATTATTTACTTATTTTTGAAAGAAAGACAGAGAGAGAGAGAAAGAGAGAGAGAGAGAGAGAGAGGGAATTCAATGTGAGTGGGGCAGAGTAGGGGCAGAGATAGAGAATTGCAAGCTGTCAGCACAGAGCCCGATCATGAGATCATGACCTGAGCCAAGTCAAGAGTCTGATGCTTAACTGACTGAGGCACCCAGGTACCCCTCTCCTAATTTTCTGTTTCATTTATAATTATTCTATTTTATTCCTATGCTAACCCATCTAAAATCTTTTTTATTTTTTGGTTAAAAAAGCATAGTAGAGAGACACAAGTAAAAAAAAGGTCAAGAGTAGATGAAAATGTTTTAGTATATTAATAATGTAAAGAAAAATATGTTTGAACATTGACAAGGGCAAGTTAAATATGGAAGTTGGATTTCAAAATACTTAAAAACAAAGTTATCATTGATCATATTATTACTATTCTGATAAAGAAAAACAGTTTGTTTTTAAATTCTCCCAAATATGAGGATATGGCTTGGGAACCTAAATATATGAAATTGCTTCTTTCCCAAGGCACTGTGTGTTGTTACACTATGAATGCAATCTAATTTTGAAGTGAAATTTCACTACTATTGAGAAACATAACTACATAGGAAGGCCTTACAGTATTGTGAAGACCATATATCCATCTACTCTTTTTTGAAAATGCAAAAGAGAAGTAATATAAAGCCTATCAACTTTAATTGGGTTTGAACTTTGCCAAGAAAAGTCAGAGATCTGACCAACAGATAGATGGAGATAGGGGAGGAAGGCACCAAACTATTCCCTAGTACACCTATCGCTATACCAGACTAGTGTTTATAGCCACTCTGTAGTATGTTGTAAGGTTTGTCCACATGACTCTAGAAAAGTTTCAAAAGATAAGGCACCTCAGTTAGGAATCTTTAGACTAGAACATCTCTTCAACATGGCAGAAAACAATTAAAGATGAAAATATTAGTGAAGAAGGAAGTAAATGCCCACGGCCTTAAAAAAATCAGGATGAGTTCTTAACCAAAATATTAGCTTTCCAAATTCTTTAAAAATAATGTCCATCTCTCTGCTTCAGCAGAACATATCAGATATAGTCTCTTATCTGATGAATTACCATTTTCATTGCTCATTATTTTATGAGGTTCACCGGCCAAGTCTGTTCCCAGCTTTGGTATTTCATCTGCTTGTGTCTAAAATTAAAATTCATTTGAATTATTTATTGCACAAAGTACACAAATATTCACTAAAATCTAATGTGGAGTCCAAGCATGGAGGATACTAGAAGACTACATGTTTTGTTCCAAAATATTCACTCTCAAGAGTCAACATTATTATTCACTATGACCATGTGGGATTTATACCTGGGCTTTGGGGCTGGTTCAATGTTCACAAATCAATCAGCATGACATACCATATTAATAAAAGAAAGGATAAGAATAATATAATCCTCTCAGTAGATGTAGAAAAAACATCTGACAAAATACAGAATTTATTCTTGATAAAAACCCTCGACAAAGTAGGGATAGATGGAACATACCTCAACATCATAAAGGACATATACAAAACACCCACATCTTCCATGAGGAAAAAAACAAGTGTGTCCACTCTCTCTACTGCTATTTAACATAGTCCTGGAAGTCTTAGCCTCAACAAACACACAACAAAAACAAATAAAAAGCATCCAAATAGGCAAGGAAGAAGTCAGACTCTCACTACTTGCAGATGACATTATATTCTAGGTAGAAAACCCAAAAGACTCCACCAAAAAATTGCTAGAACTGGCACATGAATTCTGAAAACTGCAGAATATAAAATCAAGATGCAGAAATCTGTTGCATTTTTATATACTAATAATGGAGCAGAAAAAGGAGTCAAGAAATCAGTCTCACTTGCACCCAAAAACAAGAAGGTATCTAGGAATAAGCCTAACTAAAGAGGTTAAAAGATATATACTCTGAAAACTATAGAACTCTTATGAAAGAAATTGAAGAGGAACAAAGAAATGGAACAGCATCCCATGCTCATGGATTGGAAGAACAATATTGTTAAAATGTCTGTACTACCCAAAGCAATCTATACATTTACTGCAATCCTTATCAAAATACCACCAGCATTTTCCACAGAGCTGGAACAAGCAATCCTCAAGTTTGTATGGAACCACAAAAGACCCCAAATAGCCAAAGCAATCCTGAAAAAGAAAAACAAAACCGCAAGTATCACAATTCTGGATTTGAATCTATATTACAAAGCTGTAATCATCAAGACAGTATGGTACTTGCACAAAAACTGACACATAGATCAATGGAATAGAATAGAAAACCCAGAAAGGGACCCACAACTAAATGGTCAAGTCATCTTCAGTAAAGCAGGAAAGAATATCTTCTGGGAAAAAAAGACAGTCTCTTCAACAAATGGTGCTGAGAAAACAGGATGGCTAGATGCAGAAAAATGAACCTGGATCACTTTCTTACTCCATACACAAAAATAAGTTCAATATGGATGAAAGGCATGAATGCGAGACAGGAAACCATAAAAACCATAGAGGAGAACATAGGCAACAAGCTTTTTGACCTCTGACACAGCAACTTCTTACTAGACATGTCACCAAAGACAAGGGAAACAAAAACAAAAGTGAACTATTGGGACTTCATCAAGATAAACAAATTCTGCACAGAGAAGGAAACAATCAACAAAACTAAAAGGCAACCAACAGAATAGAAGAAGATAATTGCAAATGACATATCTGATAAAAGGTTTATATCCAAAATCTACTTACCAAACTCAATACCCAAAAAACAAATAACCTAGTTAAGAAATGAGCAGAAGACACAAATAGACACTTTTCCAAAGAAGACATCAAGATGCTAACAGACACCTGAAAAGTTACTCAATATCACCCATCATCAGGGAAATACAAATCAAAACCATGATGAGATACCACTTTACACCTGTCAGAATGGGTAAAATTAGCAACACAAGAAACAACAGGCATTGTCGAGGATGTGGAGAAAGGGGAACCCTCTTGCACTGTTGATGGGAATATAAACTGGAGCAGCCACTATGAAGAACGAAATGGAGGTTCCTCAAGAAACTAAAAACAGAACTATCCTATGATATAGGAATTGATATATTAGGTGTTTACCCAAATACACAGGAATAAAGATTCAAAAGGGTAGATGCACCCCAATGCTTATTGCAGCATTATCAACAATACCGAACTATGGAAAGAGCCCAAAGTTCCATCGACTGATAAATAGATAAAGAAGATGCCGTTTATTTACACAATGGAATATTATTCAGCCATAAAAAAGAACGAAATCTTGCCATTTGCAAAGACGAGTGGAACTGGAATATATTATGTTAAGCTAAGTAAGTCAATCAGAGAAAGACAAATACCATTTGATACCATATGATTTCATTCATATGTGGTATTTAAAAAACAAAACAGATGAACATATGGAAAGGGGGTGGAAAAGAGAAGAGAGGGAAACAAGCCACAAGAGACCCTTAATGATAAAGAACAAACTATAGGTTGATGGAGGGAGGGAGGTGGGGGATGGGCTAGAGGGGTGATGGGTACTAAGGAGGGCACTTGTTGGGATGAGTACTGGGTGTTGTGTATGTAAGTGATGAATCACTGAATTCTACTCCTGAAACCAATATTGCACTGTATGCTTACTAACTAGAATTGAAGTTTAAAAAAAGGGAAACCCTCCCCCAAAAGAGTAAACATAGGATGCAAGAGGAATGACAGTAATACGAAAAAGTCTGATGTGGTGGTAAATATCTGTGACAAACATGTATATTTTTGGAGTCATTTGATGCGTTAATATAAGGCAATATGAATATTCAGAATGAATTCAGTATTTACAAGCATCCGTAGTGTGTATGCCCTTGAACAAACATAGTATATATTTATCTTTTATATTAGGTTTTTAAAATTAATCTGAATCAACTGTATGTCAGTTTTAGGGAGCTCTCTGATTAAAGAGACTTAATAGCACATGAACAAAGTAATAGAAAATGCAAAGTGAAGAAAGCTTAATCCAAGGTTCATTTCAAAGACTATTAATTTCTCTCTCAATAGCTGGTTCATGTGGTTGCAATATGGTAGATTTTGCAGAGATTTTAATCGTCCTCTGTCCAGAACCCAGAGACTCGGGAATATAAGGAATTTAGAAAAACGGCTTTATATTATTTGAAAAGCTTTGCCTGTACTAATTTAAAACTCTAAAACACAAGGGATGTCACTGCCTGAATCCTTTCAAAGAAATTCCTAAAACGGCATGAAAAGAATCCGTGGCCTTATTAAAGCTCTACTCATCACAGAGAATTCCATATAAGACCGATCCACCTTGATCCCAAAAAGAAATGCACGGACATCTCATTAGTAAGTAAGGTCCTGTCTGCATTTCTTGGGATACTCCGTGTATGTGTGTAAGTGTGTGTGTGTTAGTGTGTGTGCGTATGTGTGCTTCTTTCTGTATATTTTGTTTTCCATTTTTCCCCAAATTAAAGCTTTAGGAGACAGCTTAAAATATCAACTGTTTTCTTAAATGAAGGACAACTCTGCACAGACCTATTATTTGGGTAAATTATGTCCCCAAACACACTTTAGCTTCACTCATGAAAATAATTTAGGATAAAGAAGGTAGCCATGCCCCAGGTATTAATTCAACACTTAAATAACTGTACTTATCAGCTCTTTACTGGTCTCCATTACCTGAATGTCAAATGCGTATTTTTGTCAGGTTCTTAAAGCATCTCCTTGAACTTTTTAATAATGGAAATGGTGAACTGCAGAAGGTTCTGTATGTAAGACAGCATGATATAAAAGCATGAAATAAAAGCTGATTATGTCGCGTGCACAGGGTGCAGATACGGATCCAAGTTTCCACTTAGCACCAAAGCTGTTTGTATTTACTGATATCTTTTAAAACTCTGATGAAGACGACATCACTATACCTCAAAGGGTGTCTTTTTTGATGAAAACCTTATCTTCCGCCCTCCCAGTGGGATGCACAACATCTACAGTGATGTTGGTGCTTAGAATCAAAGGGACTATTTCAGTGGTTGAAACAGTGGTCTATGAAATCATGATACAGTCACAGGAGAAAAAAATGTATTCACTGCAGCTCAAATACATAATTGGACTTACATTATTTATTGGCAAAAAGAAAGACCAACATCTCTAAGCTATAGGAGAAAAGATGCTAGCTGTAACCATCACCCCCTCCCACAACAAACACACGCACCTAATTCTTTACCAATATCATTGTATTTTGTTGGGTGAATCATGCAACTCTGAAGGAATGGCATTTAATAAACTTTGGTAGCTGCCATGAAATTAATCTTATAATAGCATCACTGACAAATTATGAAACCCTTTTGCTCCTCCTGATGGTCACAGGAGACAAGGACATGGATTGGGTGGCAATGTGTGGGAAAGGTCAGCAATGCTCTTGGCTTCTGGGTCACTGACTGGACAAGCAGGCTAGCAGAAAATTAGGCCAGAGGCCCGATATGAGGATGGAATAAAACTGCCTTGGTATTTTCAGTTCTACCTTTTATGCCCTTTCCCCCATTTGCTCCTGAAATTCATGGCTCAGTGACTTGGTCTTTCAACAAACCTAAATTTCATCCCACAAAAGCATAAGTGACCATTATCAGTGATCTTCATTATGGTGTTTTTACTGAAGAGGCGTAAGCAGGCATTGACCAGATATTTTTCTATTTATAAACAATCATTCTGGCCGTTGGGCAGGGGATGGGTTGAATGAGGACCAGAATAGAAGCAAGAAGGTAATTTCAGGATCACTGCAGGCCACTGGGGAGACGGCAAAGTCTCTTGCATGGGTGTGGGTGGGTGGCATTTGACACAGACACAAATGAAGACTTTGGAGCAGTGGTTCTAAACCCCAACTACACATATGAATCTTTTGAGGAACTTTTTAAAAATTCTGACTTCCTCTTCTGGGTGCAACCCAGGAACAAGCATCTTTTCACCAAGAGGGATGAGAACCACCGAGTCAGGGCTGAACTTGGAGAACTTGATAGGGTAGATGTGAAGAGGTTAAGAAGATGGAAGTCTCTTTATGGCAACTAGATTTCTTAAATAGGTAACTGGTTTAATCGTGTCACTGACCAAGAAAGAGAAGAGTGGGAAACCAGATTTGTTTGTGAACTCTCTCGAGATTTTTGATTTGGTAATGGTTTAAAACATATACGTATCAATTTTGTGTGGGTCAAAAACCAAAACAAAATCCTGTAAAAATAAACAAAGACAGATCTAACATGTAGGTGACCAGTTGCAAATTCTGTTTAAATCAGGGAGTTAAACTCTAATTATGGATTTCAGACTCTCACAGAATGTAGGAGTGAAATTCTTTGGAGACTCTTGGAAACACAATAATTAATTACCTGATACTTCATTAAGAAGAAAGGTGACCCTGTGGACTTCATACATTGTAACTGTGAACTAATTATTTTCTTCCTCTCATCCAAATTAAGTAATAATACTCTTCCTAAGGAAACGTAAAAGATTCTCCCAAGGTAATGGGTTAAGTAGCAAAGCTAGGTCCTCATGTCTGATTAACTCTCAAGTCTGTGCTGCTTCCCAAATGTGGTTTTCAACACTTTTTTTGAGGGGTGGGGGCACAGTAGAGTTGTTACTGAGTTTTACTTTGGAAAATACAATTTATATGGATGGGACACCTTTCTAAATTTTTACCAGCATCTCAACAAGCCTTCCATATTCCTGATATTTTAAAACTTGAATATAAGAAACCAATGAATCTTGTAAAAAATATCCCTTAGTGATACCATACTACACACACACATACACACAGAGTAGTTATCCAAATAGTCTGCACTGGATCAAATCAAGAGTTACAAGGCTTATACCTTGTAGGAAACTAATTTTAGAACACTTCCTTCAAAAGAATTCTTCATATAGAAAAACTACCAGGTACTGTATTTTGTGGTTTTTATATCATATTTATATCATGATACACCAAGGGAGTAATTATCATGAAGCCTCAGGATCAAGGAATGATTAACTAATTCACATGTGTAATTACTCAGTTCATAATTTAGCATTCAGCTTTGTCTAAGTTTGGCCTAATTTTAGGAAAGAAGAAGTTTGTGTCTTTCCATTAGAATATTAAACTACAGATATTATGCTCATAAACATATCAGAGGATCAATTATATTTCATATACTTGATGTTCAAAGAGTTGCAGATAAATATTATTTTGAGAATCATACAAGCATAGGATTTCCCATCTCCTGGAATGACTGTATTCTTAATGTGTATTTATCACATGAGAAAGCAAAGAAGGGCATCTTCCGGAGTCTTGTAAGTCATACTATAAACACATCCTTCTAAGCAGAAAAGACAAAGGTCATTTCTGACCCATAACTTTTACTCCTCAGAACAAATTCCATTCTCAGTGAGCAACAAGAACAACAGGAATGATTCCTGTTGAATCCTAAAAAGAATTCAAAACAATGGGTAAGAAAATATTGAGGTTTTACATACCTATTCCAAGTAGGGTCATCAAACAAATCCAATTTATGAAGGTCGCTGCTGTGTGCGGAGTTTCTCTTGTAGAAGGAAAACAGGTGCCATGTTACCACGAAAGCTGAAGATTGAACAAAATAAAGGAAGGGAAAATTAATCTAAACCAAAATAAAAGATAAAGTGCAATACCCGGAAAGCTAAATTATGAGACAGCATTTTATTTTTTCCAGTTCTATTGAGATATAATTGACATGTAACACTGTATATGTTTCAGGTGTAGAGCATAGCAAATTTAATTTGCATATATGGTGAAATCATTATTGCTATTAAAGTGTGGTTATCATCCATCATCTCATACAGACACAATAAAAACAAAGCA
>NC_043701.1:111975860-112202887 GCF_006229205.1 Suricata suricatta | reverse complement strand
TAACAGTGCTAACAAAAACATCTAGCAGGGTAATTGTAGAGAATTTGAACCCTGTTCCAAAATCCTGTACGTGCATGATCTCATTCTGGCTTCATGAGCTCTCTGTAGGACAGTGTGACCTTACCTGCACCATGTGTTAGGGGAAACTGTGGTTAAGGAGGCTTGACCAAGCCACAGAGTGAGTCATGTAGAATGAGGTTCAAGCTGGGGTCAGTCCTCCATCAGCCGCAGGGAGAGGCTCAGGATGTCAGGGTTCATGAAGAAGTGCGTGTGATACAGCAATGAACGTGGTGTGGTCATTACAGTCACTGTCCTTTTTCATGTCAACAGCTTTCTTGCTGTGTGCAAGTTGGGCTCTGGGGGCAACTACACTGCTTCTAATATCGCCCTTTCTATTCCCAGCTTCATAAATGCAAGGGTGGGGCAGAAAGACAAGATTGTGATTATTTTTTTTAAATATACATTTTTTTTCTAGTGGGTTTTTTTTTAATGTTTTATTTATTTTTGATACAGAGAGAGACAGAGCATGAGAGGAGGAGGCGCAGATAGAGAAGGAGACACAGAACTAGAAGCAGGCTCCAGGCTCTGAGCTAGCTGTCAGCACAGAGCCTGACACGAGGCTCAAATCCACGAATGTGAGATCTAACCTGAGCCGAAGTTGGAGGCTTAACTGACTGAGCCACCCAGGCGCCCCAAGATTGTGATTATAAGTGCACGTTTTGTTTACCTTGTGAGTCTGGAGATTTTTAATAATAGGTGTCTCTGCACGGGCATATTGCAGGCATGGTGACTGGTGTACTTCTGACCAACAATGGAAAAACTGGTCATTTTGTCTAAACCCTGCTGCGATCCTCGATTTCCCTCCGTGGATTTAACTATGACACAGGAGCCTCTCTCAGGATTGGAGGAAATCATCACTACTTGAATATTTGCTGACGCAGTGTGTGGACAAAGGGCTTTGATGTGGCTAAGAAGGTAGAATTATTGCATCTACTCAGATAGGAAAAGAGGCCAGCACTCATGTGTAACATCTAAAAATGGGGAGAGTGGGCACGGAATTGGGGGAAAGCAGGTTTAGCAATGCAAAACTGAAGAAGTCTTGCCTGTGCCACATAAAGAGAAGGCTTATGTAAGAAATAAAAAATCGAAAGGAGTCCATGGCATTCTCCAAAGGATGAGAAATACAGTCTCTGAGGCTGGAAAAGACTGTAGAAAACTTTTTTCCCTTCTTCTCCCTCCTCCCCTTTGCTCTTTTCAAAATCCCAAATTGGAACTGCTTAGAACACATCTTAGTTTGATTTCATGTCATGAAGGTGAGAGATCGGAAGATCTTCTGGCAGACCCCACACTGCCTGACCCTCATGGAAGAGGACAGAAATTTACAATTTCAATGCTTTTCCAACTGAGAAACCATATGCTTGTGAACAGGCTTTCTCACACCTTTTGATGTACTGGGAATTATTTTGGCTTTAAGGGAGAATAAAAGACAGATCCTCCTACAAAGGTCCTCAAGATGGAAATCAATTCTAGGCAACTGCTTGGCAATAATGCCAGGAAAACACACTAGATGTAAGACGGACAAAGTCCAGATGACAGTATCGTCTGGAATGCAACGTCTAGCAATTGTCTGGTTTTGTAATGACACTTGTTACCAGGATGCTTGTTCTCAGGTGAGACATGATAGATGGAAGATTAAGCTAAAGTATTACCCAAGACCAGCACTAAGAGGTAAATAAACAAATCAAAATATCACTGAGAAGCCTAATGGAAGGAAACTCAGAGAAGAGACATTTAAAGAGAAATTGGACTATGTACAGAATCCTAAGATGAGTAATTTATGGAAAGATATTTATGTTGAGGGTATTACCCATTTGTTGGTGTGAACACTCAGTTAGTTCACACAAGGCCCAACAGATCTGACCTCAGTGATTTACAATATAACTCAGCACTTGCTGGCGAGTCAGAGATCAGTTCTCCAGGGAACACCGACAAATTGCTCCCATGGATATAAACTCTGGAAGGAAAAAACAGGTCCTATAAAACTGTACCAAGAAAGCTTGAATGGATAATTCACATGAGAAGAAGTCAAGGGCAGGAGAGTTGGTAGGTGAGATGAGGGAAGCAAAGACAGAGAAGGAAGTAACAATTCTGTGTGCTACTAACTCGTGAGGCACTGATTAATTCCCAAATCATTTCAACAACTTTGTGAAGCAGGCATCATTGTCACTAAGTCATAACTGAAGAAAGTATTTTTTCTGAGAGACTAATTCAGAGTTGGAACTTGAGGCTATGCTTGAATTTTACTTCAGTGATTTTCCTGATTAAGCCTCACTTAATAGTAAGGCATATGTAAAGCAATAGGAAAACTTTCAAAATCTGAATGGCAATAAAAAATACAAATAAATATGAAAAGTGACACATATTATATTAACCAAAATTATAAGCAAGAAAATATAAATGCAGATGAGGCTATTGGGAAAACAATTGATAAATTCATAAATTCATGTCTATAGTGGTACTATAGACATATACAGCCCATGGACTCCCCAACCTGATCCATATCTATATTAAGAGTCCCTAAATATATTCATGTCTTTGGACTATTAATCTTACAAATTATCCCAAGGGAATAATTCAAAATTAGAAAATGGCATACTTAGGATAATGTTCATTGCAGCTTTATTCATTATGGTGAATAATGGAAACAATTTGTGTATCCAACAGGGGAGATTCTAAGAAAATGTTGCTAGATTAACTCCATTAAGTTGCAATACAGAGAATGATAAAGAAAGCTGCATGTAAAATTGCATGTTCTGATTATAAGTAGGAACAAAGTCTATAGGTGAGTAAATACTAGCTGGTGACCAGGAAAAAGAAAATAGTTGTGCTAGGAGTAGAGCAGAGATGAAGACATTTAAGAAATCCTAATCCCCTTCTTAACATATAATTTAAAACTGTACTAATTTAAAGTATCTATTGAATTAAAATATAGACCCACAAACACAATACAGTTGGAGTACATGTTTATATGGTTAAATGATTTCCACATATACAATATTATTTTGTCATATCATTAACTGGTTGATAGTGGAGGAAGAGGGAAAGAGGTGTGGTTTGTATGATGTTGGGACAAACTACATATATTTTAACATAATGGTGTAAACAAATGTTTTTCACATTATGACGGCCATTGGAAATTAGGATAAGAGAGCGATAGGAAGATTTTTTGTGATAATTCCTGGTGTCTGTGGTTTTAAATGGATCTATGACCAACCGTCTTTCCCACTATGTATCATGGCTTTTATCTTCTCACTTCTCTCCATCCAATATTCTAGGGGAAGTAGGTGGGCTGCAGAATTCTCCCACTATTCATTTTCTATTCTAGACCTCACCCTTGGCCCCAACAAGGTCTCCTCCATCTCTGGGAAGACAGTGTGCCTTTGGCAAGGCAAGAAGAAGGAGCATCTGAAGCAACAAGAGCAAGTATTTGGTGCTTGCTTCTGCCTCGTGGAGGACTAAGGGTGAGCAAGCAAGTGCTCAGAAGGTGTCCTGTTCACCCCTGTCCACTCTTGGTCTCATTCTTGATTCTAGGTGGTAAAGTCCTCGTCTTTGCTGCTCCAACACACTCCCTGTCTTCTAGAAGTGAGATGAAAGTAGAGAAACTATTACCCATCTCATGTCAACAGTTTTTGGAAAGTGAAGGTGCCTCCTAAGTGTATAAATCTTACAGATCATTAAACATTCACAAACCACATCACTGCCCCTCTTCCTGTATTGTATTTATGCATTTGTACATAAAAAGAAACACAAAATTAAGTGTAATTCACGTACCATTCAATCTTTTTTGGACAAGTCAGCAACTCCATTAACCTTCTCTATTTTTTTCTTCTAAAATGTGTGTGTGTGTGTGTGTGTGTGTGTGTGTGTGATGCATAGTGAAAAGAGGTGCGTCTTCAATAAATTCAGGAACAGAGGCAAGTTTGAGGTGTCTGGTAATGCAGTGAGTGAGATGCTCAACACCATTAGTTATCAGGACATGCAAATAAAACCTCCACGAGAAGTCACCACACACTCACGGCTTGCACTAGAATAACTGACTACACTCGTGTTGGCCAGGACAAGACGTGAAGCTACTCCCATCCCCATAATTCACTGCTGATGGGAATGTAACATGGTGTGACCACTTTGGAAAACAGTTTTGCAGTTTACTGTATAGTTAAACATGTTTAGTACATGGCTGGGCAATCATACTCCTAGTTAGTTTCCCAAGAGGGATAAAACATACATCAATGCAGAGAATTTTATACCAGTGTTCATAGTAACTTCGTTCACAATTATACCAAACTGGGAAAGGAGATGTTCATCAGATGAAATAGAGACATGCTCATATAATGGAGCAAAAAATGTAAGAAAAAGGAATGAGCTGTTCGTATTCACAATACCATGTAGAAACCTCAAAAATATTATGCTGAGCCACTCTGGAGAAACAGTATGGAGGTTCCTCAAAATATTAAAATAAGAACTACCCTACAACCCAGCAGTTACACTACTAGGCATTTATCCAAGGGGTACAGGTGTGTTGTTTCAAAGGGGCACATGCACCATAATATTTATAGCAGCACTATCAACAGTAGCCAAAGTGCGGAAAGAGCCCAAATGTCCATCGATGGATGAATGGATAAAGAAGATGTCATATATATATACAAGGAGTATCACTTGGCAATCAAAAAGAATGAAATCTTGTCATTTTCCAACTCTGTGGATGGAACTAGAGGGTATTATGCTAAGCAAAATTAGTCAGAGAAAGACAAATACCATATGACTTCATTCTACGAGGACTTTAAGACACAGACCAGATGAACATAAGGGAAGGGGAAGCAATAGTAATATAAACACAGGGAGGGGGACAAAACATAAGAGACTCTTAAATATGGAGAACAAACAGAGGGTTGCTGGAGGGGTTGTGGGAAGGGGGATGGGCTAAATGGGTAAGGGGCATTAAGGAATCTACTCTTGAAATCATTGTTGCACTAACGCTACTCGGATGTAAATTTAAAAAATAAATTAAAAAAAGAAACAATGAATCTATTTTTAAGTAAAACCCTGTATTAATAAGAAACATGGAATGTGAATACAAAACAAAAGATATTATCAACTGAAAAAAAAGAAACTTGAGGGTAGAAATAATTAAAAAAAGAAAGATTTTAAGAAAGCTAATCATATTTTATATGATGGAGAAAAAAATCTAAAAATAATCTAAACACATAATGGTAATGGAATGGATGAATATGTTAAATTATATGTTTGGGAGTAACGAACTTGAATTTTCTTCCCTTTCTGAACAGATGCTCGTTTGATTCTTGATCTAGAAGAAGAAAGTGTTTGTAAATAATGTATGCTTTATATATTAAAAAAAAATTACACTGAGCAACAGAAGCCAGGCACAAAAATATATATCATACGATTCCATTGTTAGAAAACTCTGGAAAAAGGAAATCTAATCTGTGGGCCAGAAAGCAGAGCAGTGATCACCTGGGGCTCACGGTGGGTGGTGGGCATGTGTCAGCAGACAGAGGGGCAGCAAGGGAGCCAGGTGTGGTGACAGAAGTGGACTAAAGATTCGATTTACTGGTAATAACATGGTAGACGAATCTGCTTAACCTCATCCAAATATACATGTGAAATGGGTGCTTGATACTGTATATACATTATACCTCACTATAGTTCATTAAACAGAACCTTAGCTGGTTTCTTAATTCTTCTTTAATAACAGAGATGATCTCTTAAAGATTAAATATTTTATTTTTCAAAGTAATTCTTAATATTAAAATATCAATTTTGAGACACCAGGAAATATGCATATCTCAGATTTCTTTTAAAGTAATCCAGTGCTGGGGCACTCCGGTGGCTTAGTCATTTGAGGGTCTGACTTGATTTCAGCTCAGGTCATGATCCCATCCATGATCACAGGATCGAGCCCTGCGTCAGACTGCACTGAGCATGGAGCTTGCTTAAGAATCTCTCTCTCTTCCTTTGCCTCTCTCCCCCACTTACTCTCAAACAAACAAACAAACAAACAATCCAGTATTTGTGGGAAAAGCGGGCCATCTAGAAGAAACAAGCTGGCCATGTGCTGCTAATTACTGGAGCTAGGTGGTGAGTACAGGGGGCTGTTCATGTTCTGCCTACATTTGTGTAAGCCTGTAGTTCTTATTTAAAATGTTTTAAACATGGAGTGCCCGGGTGGCTCAGTTGGTTAAGCTTACAACTTCGGCTCAGGTCACGATCTCATGGTTTGTGGGTTCGAGGCCCACGTGGGGCTCTGTGCTGACAGCTTGGACCCGGGAGCCTGCTTCCGAGTCTGCATCTCTCTCTCTCTCTCTCTGTCCCTCACCTGCCTGCACTCTGTCTCTCTGTGTCTCTCACAACAGGGAAATGAAAGGGAATGGAAATTGGACTTCATTGTTTTCATCCTACGTTTCCCTTTTAAGGCGTTAGAATGCTTGCTAACTTTGGGGAACGCGGGCTGCAGGCTTGCCGTCACATGAGTGGGGTTTGGGTCCAGAAGTGCTGAGCCCCTTCCTGGCTGACATGAGCATGAATAGGCCCCATGCTGACACAGCCTCCTGAATTTTCCAGGGAGATTGAAGCTCAGGATGAGGTCAGTCAGAATAGAAATTGATGAACAACGTAGAAGGTGGTGTTCAACTATGTAGGCAGGGATGCCCTTTAGAGAAATTAATGTCCCTTTCAGTTTCTCAGTGTTGTATAAAATAGGATATGGCATTTCCTGCTTGATCTTATTACCTCTAGAACTACTCGTTCTTTCTGTGAATAAGACCCCAAACTGTTTTTCTAATGAGCAAGAATGGACACAAAAAACATATACAAATTACCAACAAAGAACATAAGCTTCTGCGATCACACTCTGATGCGTTAAATTAGAATTCTGTTTTCCAGAAGCCAACACATTATGGATGAACTGGGAATTGTTCTTAATGTTGAAGTAGAACAATCAAACACCAGGATGTTTAAGAGTGCGGGCTGTTCAGAAGCAATGCATAACCCCATTATTTTGGGGCTTTAATTTTCCTGTGGACATGAGCTTTTAAAAATTTGACTTTATCTTCTTGTAAAATGTTTCACTCTAGTAATAGGGGCTTAAAGGAGTCCAATAGAAAGGGTCTGACTATATCGAACAAGGACTAGAAAAAGGTTTAGAATAGAGACATTACATCTGTTTCTTTTCCAAGAGGGTCTATATTTAATTATTCTAAGAAATCTCAGGAAGAGAGCATGATACACTAGGGATCTATTACCTCTTTGGGATATAAAGGAGTAGAAATCATCATCCTTGCCTTTGAGAAGGCTACATGATCTTTTGGGCAAAAAGGTAATCATGTTGGGAAAATGACAGAAGGTTACATATATATGCATATAATGCGTATATGGTGTGGATCTATCCATCCATCCATCCATCCATCCATCCATCCATCCATCCATCTTCTAATGTGGTGCTCAGTGTTATTGGCAATGAGTTCTGTGGCACTATGGGAAAGGTGTAGATTCATAAAGAATAAACTAGAAAAGAAGGAAATGCTCTGTGGGAGATAAGCTAGATCTTAAATTCTGAGTGTAATTCATAAAGTAACAGAGGGCGGAAGTGGTTCAGGGACTGGTGGGTGGACAACAAGAAAAAAGGCTCAGAATCAAGAATCAAGATGATTTACTGTGGGATCAAGGGAAGAATAACACTGAGCTGATTTATAGGAAATTAGGCTGGAGCCAGACTGAGGGAAGTCTTGAAAGCTGGTCATTAGTAATTTGTGCTTTATCCTGAGAGAAAAGCAGAGTCACTGCATGTTTTGAGTAGAAGGTCGATGTGCTAGAGATGGTCTTTCTGTGAATAAAGAGCTATAAGCAATGCTGAGTAGATACAAAGGGACAGCAAACACAGAGAGCAGAGACCAAATTAAATTCGGAAAGTATGTCCTTAAGTAATGAATGAAGAACATTTCTAAGTAGCAGTAAACTTCCAATAAAATTAGGTGCTTCCAGTCTATGAGTATTGCCGAATTTCAGAGCAATTCAACACAAGACACTGACTGAATATTGTGGGAGGAAGACAACAAGGTTTGTAACAAAATTACAAAGCTGCATGAACACAGAGAAGGATGTGTTCCATTCTCATCGGGCACAAGAGAGCAATGTGAGGTCTGTGTTGGATCCTGCGAGGTGGGGTGGGGTTTTGACAGCAAGACATGGGGATTCAGGTGCAGGGGTCCTCGGGAAAATGTCAGCTGGGAACATGGCACGTAGCCTGCCTGGTGCATCTATACTTCTGGAAGGTGGCGCAGGCCAAAGGAAAGAATGAAGCAAAGCTTTTTTGAGAACATTCCCTTTGGGCTTCAGTCTCCTCATGGGGCTCTCTGTTTTTATGGCTTGAATTCACACTGAAGACACGTCAAAAAGGTGGATGATAATCTGTTACAGAGAGGTGAAACAGAGTCATGATGGGGGTCAGTCAGACTGGGGATTGTGAGAAAAAATGAGGCCTTGGTAGAGTCTGGAGGATGATGCCAAGAGTCTAGGCACACAATGACCGATGCATATGCTGAGGCTGGGGTGGAATACGAGGGATGGAATGTACCAGAGGACCTCATGAAAGACACAGATGACTAGACTTTGGTAGTGCAAGGGCTTGACCGGAAGCTTTTGATTGCTGAGACATCCATTTCAGAAACACCCAAGTCAAGTCACCATACTGCCTGTTGTGTGACAGAGGTGCTAATAAAACCACAAGATGAGGAACCAGGCCTCTCCCACGCGTGAAGTTCCCCTTCCTGAAAGCCCCAGAGAATGTAGGTAACTGACTGCTTGAATGACCCCACTCTTCCTGTCCTACATCCTAATTCCCACTCTTATGTTTTCAACTTAATCAATATTGAACCCCCTAAACCCTGGACACCCCACCCTTGGACTCCAAAAAAAAAAAAGGCCGAGCCTCAGGTCATACTCCCTCCTTCTCTCTTTACCTGTGACCTCACTGTGTGGCCTTTGGGTGTGCCTTACACCTTCCAGAACCTGTGAGGAATGAATCTTCTTCCTCAAAATTCCCAGATGTTGTTGCTGAGATGTGTTTTGAAATTAGAAGAACCACAAAGGCTGGCCCAGCCCCAACATTGGCTCTGACTGGGGAAATGTCAAGGGGGGCTTGCCACAGGCAGGAGGGACCAGATGAGTCTCTCAGGCAGAGATCAACATAGTAACTTCTTGACTGATCAGATACAAAAGCAAAAGGAGATTAACATATTTGGTACAGTCAAGTTACTAGGAAAATAGCAATTCCTTTCAGATAAAAAGAAGAAAATGTGTGTGTCTAAATTTCAAGAAAAATGGCAAATGGTTCTGTTTCAGAAATGCTGATTTTGACTCATTCAGCCATTTAAACAATTAACAACACAAAAATTAAGCCTTGGAGAGATAAAGATTAAAATATAAAGACAACCTACCTGTCCAATAGCCATGAGAGTTATATGAAAAGAGCCACACAGAAAAGAAACATATAAAGCATATAAGACAGGGGAGGCAGAGTCAGTCTTAGGGAATAACTATTTTAGGAGGGCAGGAAGCGGAAAAGAAGACTCCAGTCAAAACCAAGGGCCAACCAGAGAACGTGGAAAAACATAAGGATTCACTGATACTACTGATAGTAATGTCAAAAAATAGGTAACAGTTGCCTCAACTTCTGAAAAGTTTTCAGATAGAAAGACTAGAAAAAAATAGGTTAAAAAAGAGAAGGGTTCACCAAAAACCTTTAAGACCAATGTTTTGAGATAATGGAGGAGGAAAAGCCAGATGGCAGTGAGGTAAAGACGGGAGGGGACCGGGAGGGGCAGGTGACACCATGGAGTCCAGAGGTCAAGTGGAAGTAGGGAAACATAGCACTGGGCACACACTAGGGCACTCAGCCATTTAGAGTGAGCGAGAAAAAACAGGGAGGTGAGGTCAACACACATTTTAAATCTTTTAAGAACAAATTTTTAATTTTTAATGCTTAGAATAGGAGGATCAGAAACCAGTAATAGGCTATAAGGGCAGGTGTCAAGGACCAGAGAGACAGGATGGAGAGTCCAGGTTGAAAAGAGGGCATCTTAGTTGAAGGGACACTTCTCAGAGGCAGAGGGAGATATGAGACAGGAGTGGAATAAGGGACTGACATGTTGAAGATGCCTGGAGGGCAATGTGGGAGCTCAGGGCTTCTCGGTCAGGTGGGTGATCGGGTATCCCATTCCAAGAGAACTCAGGTTGGAAGGGCAATGTATAAGACTGGGGGCAAAGAGTGAAGGAGAACTGGAAAAGCCACTGTGAAGAGTAGACTCAGCCATTATGGACGATGCGCAGACCCACATTTATGATGTGCCTTGTCTACAAGGCTTGTGAGAGTTTCTAGTAATGTCTCAAGCTACTGAAACCTGAGAAAAGCTCCAAGGAGGGTGACAGGAGAAGCCCCAGGGGTGGGGTGGGGTGGGAGGAGGGGAAGAGGCTGGAGTGTGAGAGGCAGTGAGGGGGCTGCATGAGGCACCTGTGTGGTCTGATGGGGACTCACAGAGCTGTCTCCAAGGGAGATTCTGAGGAAGCAAAGGACCCGCAATCTTCTTGTGAGGAGAGATTCTGAAGATGAGGGGTGCAGGAGAACAAAATAAACTTTTAAAACTGGAATGGTCCCTCCACCCAAAGGGCAAGGGCAATTGTCTTCTCCATCTTATAGAATAAAACATGAGCATGTGTGGAAAGTGTCTGGATATATGTAGGATGCCCAATTTTTCTTAGGAAGCAAGAACCAGTGTGCTTGTGACTTTTACTATAGAGCCCAAAGAACAGGGCCACACACATGCAAAAATTTGAAAAATGCTTTTGATACTGTTCAATCAGGGATAAATCAAACATGGACTCCAAGCCACTTTGCCTCCCAAACTGCATGCAGGGGCTACCAGAGCTGGGGTAAGAAGGATGACTTCCTTGAAGATAGTGCTTTATGCTCAGAAAGAAAGAACGCTGTAAATATTTATAGACAAAGAAGGTTCTTGGACAAGGGACTAATCATCTATTGCTTTCTGGTGTCATGAAAATATTTTTTGAATGAAGACTACATTAGGATTATGGTAGCTTTCAATTCTTCAAGGGAGCCGGAAGGGAGCCCAGAGCTAAACCGGATCATCATGTTTGTGAATCTTAGGTTCACAGCTAAGAAAAAATTAGTGAATTTTAAAAAGTGCTATACATCTTTTAAAAGACTTTTGATATTTAAGTGGTTTTCACTTTCCACCCAGGATTGTATGCCACTGGCTCCCTAACCTAATGAAATCATCAAAATTCCTTTTAAAGAAGAGATTGCTTCACCCCTTCCCCCATTCCATCCTTCCTTCCTCCCTCCCTCCCACCCTCCCTTTTTCCCTCCCTCCCTTCCTCCTTCCCTTCCTTCCTTCCTCCCTGTTTCTCTTTCCTTCTTTCTTTTTAAAGTTTATTTATTTATTTTGAGAGAGAGAGGGAGAGAGGCTGAGGTGGGGAGAGGCAGAGGGAGAGGGAGAGAGGCTGAGGTGGGGAGAGGCAGAGGGAGAGGGAGAGAGGCTGAGGTGGGGAGAGGCAGAGGGAGAGGGAGAGAGGCTGAGGTGGGGAGAGGCAGAGGGAGAGGGAGAGAGAGAGAAACCCATGCAGGCTCTACGCTATCAGCACAAATCATGAGATCATGACCTGAGCCGAAATCAAGAGTCAGATGCTTAACCAATTGAGCCACCCTGGCACCCTGAAGAAGAGATTTCTTGAAAAGGAAAGACTTCTAGGTGCCATGCTCAGAGACTCTAATTCAAGGGGCCCAGGGCAGGCTCCAGGAATATGTATTTTTACAAAAGAGTCTCTAAAGGAATCCTGAAAGAGTTTTCTACTGGTAATAATTAATACGCTGCAAAATAAACATATTTTGATTGGCACAGTACTATTTTTTAATGTTTATTATTGAGAGAGAGAGAATGGAAGAGGGGCAGGGAGAGAGGGAGACACAGAACCTGAAACAGGCTCCAAGCTCTGAGCTGTCAGCACAGAGTGACATGGGGACCAAACCCACAAACTGTGAGATCATGACCTGAAGTGAAGTCAGACACTCAACCAAGTGTGCCACCCAGGCGCCCTGGCATTGTGCCAGGTTTAAGAGTAAATTGGCATTGCTCAACTCCCATCCCAGATAGACGACTAGCTGTTGTTTCATTTGGAGATCCAGTATGTGTGGTTTTAGTGTTATTTATTCCTCCTTAAAAATATAAATAGGCTTAAAGATAATTAGGCAGAAAACAAAGTGATTTTACTATATATTCTTCCTTTCTCTTATGGTTCCACTCCATTGACTATTATTACATTGATATGTGATGAGATCACCTCCAGCCTATTTGCTTCAAGGAAGTATTTGTGGTTCCTTTTCCCCAAGATGTACAGCAAGGAAGAGAAATATGAGTGTGTCAAAAGTGAATGATATGCAGTCCAGGAGTTTGACACACTGTTGACAAAATTCAGTATGTTCATTCTTTTGATATCTGTGCACGTGTGTTAAGGTGAAAGTTGTAGCTCTCATGGTCATCTGTTTAGAAAGAGGGGAGGGGCACCTGGGGGGCTCAGTCAGTTAAGTGACTGTATTTGGCTCAGGTCATGATCTTGTGGCTTGTGGGTTTGAGCCCTGTGTTGGGCTCTGTGCTGACAGCTCAGAGCCTGGAGCCTGCTTCGAATTCTGTGTCTCCCGTCTCCTGCTCATACTCTGTATCTCTTTCTCTCTCTCAAAAATAAATAAAGATTTAAAAATTTAGAAGAAAGAAAGAGGGGAGAAGACAAAGAAAGAGCAAAAGAGGTGAGGTTGAAATCCCTGATGAAGCAAACAGGACAGAAACTCCAACTTGATAGATATCCCAGCACCATGACAGCTACCGAATCAAGACCTTCTACTCCCCAAACACACGAATCCACATGAGATGTTTAACAGAAGAAGAAAGGGACCCCTGGGTGGCTCAGTTGGTTAAGCCTCCGACTTCAGCTCAGGTCAGATCTCACATTTGTGGGTTCGAGCCCCGCATCAGGCTCTGTGCAGACAGCTAGCTCAGAGCCTGCAGCCTGCTTCTGGTTCTGTGTCTCCTGCTCTCTCTGCCCTGCCCCCTCTCATGCTCTGTCTCTCTCTGTATCAAAAATAAATAAAAAATTTAAAAAAAAAGAAGAAGAAAAAGGAGCAGGAGGAGGGGTAGGGGAAAGGGGAGATGCGTGCATAGAATGTAGTAAAATTTTAATAGATATTCTTTAAAAGATGGAAGGGTTCCAATTTTTCATAGGCTTCATTTTTTAGAAAAACCAAGATGTGAGCTGCCAAGAATCTGTATAGTTCGGTAAGCATAGAAAAGAGGTCGATTATAACAGTCTGAGGATAAATCATAATATGAGGCTGAAGAGTAGGAAAGTAACATTAGCATTTGGAGGATAGTGCTGAATTACGTTAAAGCAGAGAATCAAGAGCCAGGATTGAGAAACTTGCACTGGACTGCCTTTTATGGATGCTGATGACCTTGGCAAATGGTATATATTTGAACTTCCTCTTTCGAGGGGCTGGAAAGGAAGACTTCAGTTACCTAAGCAGAGAGAACAAAGTCCCGACGCCCTCAAGCACTCACTGCATGCGCTGATTTAACTTCTCTGCATCTGGGGATAATACCCTCCATGTACTATCCCTGGGAGAATGGAGAAGGTACATTCAAATAATTTTCTGGGTCGCGTGGCTACGTGAGGGACTCTGGCTTAGAAAGTCTGCCCATTGTCCCATATTCCAGCCATTTGCTCTGTGTCACTGCTTTAAATTTAAATTAAATGTGAAGAATTAGCAGTTCATTTCTTCAAGTTACAGAAGTCACATCTCAGCTGTTCAAGAAGCACAAGTGTTGAGAGGCTGCTGGCCTGGACGGCACTGGGACAGAACATTTCTGTCACCACAGGAAGTAGATTGAGTGAAAGAAGGTCAGGGGGCCAGACAGGCACCTGTAAGAGGACACAAATGAGCTGGTAGCTGGAGGGGAGGGACAGAGAGCCATGTGAAGTGATGTTTATACTGAAACAGAGAGGCTAGTAGATATTTAAGGAGGGGAAAAGGCTCCAGAGAAGAGAAAGACAGGGTGGTTACTACAAATCCTGGGAACAAACGAGGTGCAAGATCACAGGAGATGCAGGAGAAGTTAACAGTAGAGCAGGTATATACTTAGAGGTGAAGGAGAGAAGCTCCTTCACCCTAGAGACATAAGGAGCAGACAGCATGGACAAAAACTGAGAGTTTGAAATAAAAGATACAGAATTCACACCTGTTTTGTTTTTTAATCTAATGTTTATGTTTGAGAGACCGAGAAGCAGAGTGCAAGAAGGGAAGGGGAAGAGAGAGAGGGAGACACAGAATTGGAAGCAGGCTGCAGGCTCCGAGCTGTCAGCTCAGAGCCCAATGTGGGACTCTGAACCCACAAACTGTGGGATCATGACCTGAGCCGAAGTCGAACGCTTAACCAAGCCACCCAGGTGCCCCAGAACTCACACCTGTTAACCTGGAGCAAAAGTAAAAACCACCACGGAAGACAAAAGAGTTAGACTGTGCAAGGGTTTACACACAGGGACCACGGAATAAATGTACTTACTTAGAAGCAAAATTGTAAAATTATTTTTGAAGAAGCTATGAGAAGGACACACAGATACACTGTACAATTTGGCAACTTTTAGGCACCAAATATTTGCTACTTTGTAAATCCATGAATCAACCAATCAGTTATTATTGTTTACTGGGTCCTAACATACCACGTGTTCTGGGCAAACTTACAATGAAATTGAAAAGTCTGGACCTACAGAAGAAGCTTAGAGAACACTATAAGCAGATACTAAATGTTTAAGTACAGCTTGAAAATGTTATCTTAAATTGGGCATGGCAACACTCTGCCACTCGGGTGCACCTCTTGGTTCCTGTCCCTTGGGAGACAGTGTGAATCGTCTTGATATTCCTTTTGGTTGAACCAAAGAAGTGGGATGCCTTCAACACAATACCCATTATTAAAAAAATTTTTTTAATACTTATATAGTTATTTTGAGAGAAAGAGAGATAGAGGGAAAGACAAGTGGGGGAAAGGCAGAGACAGAGGGACACAGAGGATCCAAAGCTTTGTCCGTGCAGAGCCTGATGCAGGGCTTGATCTCATGAATTTGTGAGCTAAAATCAAGAGTCGGATGCTCAACCAACTGAGCCCTCCAAGGGCGCCATTATACCCATTACTGAATCTGCCACTTAGTGTGAGAACTAAAAGTTATTTGTAAATCTAGCACAAATAATATCAAAATTGTGTAGTGAGTCACAAGCAGGAGCCCTTGGTGAAGCTACAGCTTCTTTTTCCAAAAATAAACTCATCTCATTATTAAAAATCCAAAGAGTTAATCACTTGCTTGAAATAAAACAGTAGATCTCAACAGCTGGTCTCAGCTCTAGTAGACATTTAACCCCTAATCAGGGCTTGTCCTTATTTGAGAGAACCATACATGGAACATACGAAGAACTGCAACTTAATAATAACAAAGGGGCACATCTCAGGTCACTCACGAATAACCCCAATAAAATATACTGCGTTGTTCTCAGTTTTCAGTACTTATGCAATAGCACAGCTGTCAGAGTAATAAGATAAATCTTGTAATTTCTCTCCAAGGAACGCAGAGGGAAGGATATAGACATATTAGTCCTATAAAGGACAAAGGCACCAAGGGCAGTGGAGACAGATGTTATTTTTAATGGGATTTTGCTTTATTTTAAAACGCAACCTACCAATGTGAACTCTTTTTTTGAGGGTCAATGGCATACCTGTCCATGCTTCAAATCACAGAACCTAGCTAGAGTTAAGAGGGCTTTATCATGAGATTTAGTACCTAAAATATATTTCAGACAGTGGGGGGCAGTGGGGGGAACGACAGAGTACAAAAAGGGCACTAAAGAAGAAGAAGGATTCTCAAATGCCTGTGCTGGTGCCAATCTTGATGAATTGTTCCTATAAGCTGCTGACTTTCCTGTGCTGAATCAGCAGAGTCCTTACTGCTGAGCCCATATTGTGAGCTAGTCACCTGACTCCTGAAATTCTGGGCTCTTCAAGGGGAACATTTTGGCCGGATGTTTGGTTGTACCTTGGCATTTCTCAATTTACCTGGAATGCTCCAAATTGAGTGCAGTAAATATTACGGAATATTGTTCCATTTTCTTCAATATTCTTGTGGCGAGCTGGATAATTTTATAGTCATAATGACACAGAGAGAAACTGAAACGCTGTAGGCACTCCATCTTTTCTTTATGTTTCACTGTAAAATGACGGTCTCCAAAATAACTTTATTCCACACTAATGTCGTTAAATAGAATTTCAATGGATTTGAAATGGTACATACATGTGTTCGTATAGCACTCCTAAAAGTTTGTACCTATTGGTCCTTCTCGTGAAGGGTCCTTTTTGTTCTTAGACCAAGCCCTTTATATTAGTATAGTATTAAAATGTCCTTTCCTTTTCTTAAAAATTAAAAGCATAAGATTAGTTGCTCTTAAAATGTCATTGCATTTTCAAAACCAAAAAAGCATAATTCCTTATTAGTCTCCTAAGCTATTTAGAAATCCTAAAATTTGAGAACCATTTCTATAGAAGAGAATTACTGTGCACAATCACCAAAACACTTCAAAAGATGTGTCTTTAAGAAAAAAAAACCATCAAGGGGCGCCTGGGTGGCTTAGTCAGTTAAGCGTCCAACTCTGGATTTTGGCTCAGGTCATGATCACAGGGTCACGGGATCAAGCCCCACATCGGGCTCTGTGTTGAGCATGGAGCCTGTATAAGATTGTCTCTCTCTCTCTCCCTTTACCCTTCTCCTCTCTCACTGAAGCATATATACACTCTCTCTCTCTGTCTCTCTCTCTCAAAAAATATCACAATTATAAAAATGAAGTATGATGACTGTGCTTTTAAATAATATAATTTTTTCCCATCATTGGATGAACGACAAAGAAAAGGTGGTAGGTGTATATATATACATATAGATGATGAAATATTACTCAGCCATAGAAAAGAATAGTCTTGCCATTTGTGATAATGCAGATGGGCCTTGAGGGCATTGTGCTAAGTGAAATAGGATGGGGAAAGACAAACATCATATGATCTAGGCTCTATGTGGGATCTAAAAACCGAAAACTCTTACAAAAATCACACAAACAAAACTAAGCTCCTAAGTACAGAGAACTGACTGGTGGCTCCCAGAGGTGGGAGTGCCAGGTGGGTGAAATGGGTGAAGGTGGACAGAAGACACCAACGTCTGGTTGCAAAATAAGTATGTCCTGGGATGTAATGTACAGAATGGTGATGATAGTTAATAATACCAGACTGCATATATGAGCGTTCCCGAGAGTAAATCTTAAAAGTTCTTATGACAAGAAAATAAAAATTCTGTAAGTAGGTGTGGCGATGGACATTAACTAGACTTAATATGGTGATCATTTCACAACATATACAAACGCTGAATTGTTATGTTACACACCAGAAACTAACATAACTTGAATGTCAATTATATCTCAACTAAAGAAATGGATTGTTCATTACAAAGGTTTGAAAAGAAAAAGTGAAAACATTTTACAATCACTTATAATCCAATATCAATATTTTTATGTGCCAGTTCTTTTTCTTTGCATTTTCTTCATTTAACTTTTACCAAAAACAAAATAGCAACAAGACAAAAGAGATGGCATTAAGTTAATGGTTTCATTTCAAATTATTTGGCAAGCCCTTAGAAAGACTGCCCCTACAGAGAAGACATTTCAAGGTGACACTAAGATCGAGCCCGATGGTATAGGTTAACAAACTAACTTCAAAGAAATGAGAAGTCAGGTGGTCAGCCAGCTCTGAGAGAGAGAATTTACACCACGAAAGCAAGCTGGCCTGGCACCGTGTGTATGAAGACATCTGAAGTATATTTAATTTGGGACTCTACAAAAATATCTGGAAACCAAGGTGCTCAAAAAGCCTTTGTTAGAAAGACAGGGATAGAGATGAAAAGTATGATTATCCCCCATTCAACAGATGGAAAAAGCCCAGCTCAGCCAATAGTCCAGGAGGTCAAAGAAGGGATGAAAGTTTTTTGATGCAGTCTTGAGCTCTATTGTTAGATCTTGCAAATTTTGGTGAGAAACAAGAAACAGTTTGACTTTACTTTGCTTGGCCTTTTGGCCTGCAAAAATACTAAGTTAGGCTGACATTTCGGCTACAAATTTTGCAGCTGTGTAATCACTGGGGTCTGGGAGACCTTACTATACTTGGTTCAGCTCTTGAATGCCTTTTGAGACCAAGACAATAGAACTTATAATTAGCAAACTACCATAAGTCTCAGAGTATGACACATCCAAAGAATTCTTGCTTTTTCTCTTTCCCACCACAGGGACATAAAAATAGAGCAAGTAGCTAGTATATTTGCACTTCCGCTCACACCAACTTTAAAAAATACATTGAAACATGGAACATGGCAAGAACATTGCTCTCTGTGAGGTGAGTGATTTCTACTTTCCTCTAATACTGAGGCATCTCACTGACAAGGAAGAGCCATGTTATAAAGGCATTTGTTCCCAACCGTCCTTTCCTTTTCATTCCCAGCGTTACAAATCCAGCTCAGCGCCTGATTACTTTTCCTGAGCCACTCAAATATGGATTTAGTCTCTCTACTTATTCCCGGTTTAAGCCACGTCCCACATGGATGCCAAATAAATGTTCTGACACACACCCCTGATTAGGTCAGTTCCCAAGCCAAAAATAAGATATGACCAGCCTTCATGCAGAAATTAGGAATTGAATAGTCAGGGTCCTTTACAACCTGATCGGCACCTACCTTCACAACCGATTCTTCTCCAACCCTGTGCAGCCCAGGGCTTCCCAATTAGATTCTTCACTTTTCCTTCACGAGCATCAAGCTTTTGAGGCTTGTTCTTCTCATGCTATTTCCTCCAATAAGACTGCAACTCCCTCTCAAGATTCTCTCCACCCCTCAAGGCCAACCATAAAAACCTTCTCTCCGAGAAGCTCGGCTGAGACCCAACTGGACGCAATCATTTTCTCCTCTGATCCTCTTTAGAAATTTTTCCTCTATGCCTACTTCCTTAATTTTGTCTTGCTCTTTAAATAAATATACCTCTTTTGTTGCTGCTACATAAGTAAAGAGCAAAATACTTAAAGATCTCTGGGAAGTCTGTATTATTTTTTTCAAAAACAAACTTCAGAGGCCTCTGTCTCGGAAGACGGAACTGGCTTCCTCTCCTCCCCGTCTGCAAGCAGAATCCACCTGCTCCCTTCTTATCAAAAGGGAATGTGTGTCACTCATTCCACCATGCATTACTATAAAATGATGTAATTCAGCACCTTCAGTTATTTAGCCTCTCATGGTAAGATGATTCTTTCTTTCCTTTAGTAGGCTCCACACCCTGCGTGGAGCCCAGTGCAAGGCTTGGACTTAGGACATTGAGCTCCAGAGCTGAGCTGAGATCTGAGCTGAGATCAAGAGTCAGACATTTAACCAACTGAGCCACCCAGGCACCCAAGACAATTCTTTCTAATTGTGAACTCCATTATGCAACCTTCTCCAGACTCACCTTTTGAGCAATAAAAACTACACTGTCTTACGGACCACTTCACTTTTTTTCCCCACAACTCTGATACAGGCTAATGTGGCCAGCCCATGCTACTGGAAAGGACAATGACGCTCAAAGAGGTCAAGTGTCTTGTCCATAAGAATATAAATAGAAAACAAAAACTTTGGGTGGCAGAAGGAAACTCTGAGAAACTATCGTATCTGCTTGCAAGTTCCTGTTGAGTCTAGGATTGGGAAAGTAGAGGGTAAGGGCATGGTGAGAATACTTCGTCACTATTTCCTTTTCCTCCCGCTCAGCATTAGGGAAATAATAAAAGTAGCTCAGGTTTATTGATTGTTTACTGAAAGGCAGGCAGGACACAAATTCTTTACATGTACCTGTCTCGTTTTCATGAGATAATGGTATTTATGAGACCTGTAAGTGCAGAGGGTGGACGATAAAATAGTATCATATGATTGGCCTGCTGGAGGAGGAAATCAGGATTTGAACCTAGATCACTTTGCATTAAAGCCCACATTTCTAATTGCTAGACCAATACCTCCCATATTTTAATTTAAGATTAAAGCCCACACACCTTGAGAACTTGTTAATATCAGATTCTGATTCAGTAAAGCGTTGCTCTGGGGTCTGAGATTGAAGCATCTGCACTAAGTTCCCAGGGGATGCTGCTGCTTGTGGTCCATGGACCACTCTTTAAGTAAGTACCAGTTTCTTTTCTTTTTCTTTTTTAAAATTTTTTTCTAATGTTTATTTTTGAGAAAAAGAGAGAGAGTGAGCAAGCGAGTGCAATGGGACAGGGGCAGAGAGCAGGAGATACAGAATCTGAAGCAGGTTCTAGACTGAGCTGTCAGCACAGAGCCTGATGTAGGGATTGAACCGAACTCAGACTGTGAGATCATGACCTGAGCTGATGTTAGCAGCTTAACAGACTGAGTCACCCAGGTGCCCCAAACTACCAATTTCTTTATACTCCCCTCAGAAAGTACTAAAGTTAGTCACTCAGGTCACTGAGGTTGTCATTCTGGGGACTAGTCTGGGGAAGGGGAAGAAGGAAGAACAGAGATCCCTGGCTCTGTCTTAGCCAGGTCTACTATTCAAGCTTCCCTGAACAGCTCCTTGCTGTTCCTGAACAGTGCTACGTCACCTGCAGCTTTATCTCTTGCTTTCCTTGGGGCGCCTGGGCGGGTCAGTCGGTGGAGCATCTGACTTCTGCTAAGGTCATGATCTCATGGTTCATGAGTTCAAGCCCCACATTTGGGACTCTGCTGTCAGCACAGAGCCAACTTTGCATCTTCTGTCCCCCACTTCTCTGCTCCTCTCCAGCTCTCTCTCGAAAATAATTTTACAAATAATTAAAACCTTGCCTTCCTTGTTCTCTCATAAGAATGTTTTCATTTTGCAGCACATACAACATTCTTTCAGGTAATACTTCATGGTATGATTTTGTACCATAACCTTTCCTCAACTGTCTGGAACACAATCCTATCCATACTTTCATGATATGCACTTCATAATGCGTTACCTTGTTTGTTTAATTTGATACATCAACTTATATAAAATTCTCTTATTATAGTGCTTTGTACCATTAAGCACAATTTTGTATTACCTTTGTTTGTAGGAATCTAATAGAATGTGTGGGCTATTTTTTCCTAAGATGGAGACCTCCAAAATAAGCTACACAGGTTGCAAACAGATGTTTTATCTGTTCATTTGTTCCCTCGCCATTGTTTAGGAGCTACCACGTCCCAGACACAGTGCTAGATTTGCCCTTGGACACTTGTGGATCCATTTGGAAATCTACAAACATAATATATATATATTTTTAACACCTTATTTTTATATCATATATATGATGCTATAAAACAGTGTATTTTAGGAGTGCCTGGGTCTGTTGGACATCTGACTCTTGATCTTAGCTCAGGTCATGATCTCACGATTCATGGGTTCAGGCCCCAAGTCGGGGTCTGCACTGACAGCTTGGAGCTGGCTTGGATTCTCTCTCTCTCTGTCCCTCCCCAGCTCACACTTTCTCTCTCAAAATAAATAAACATTTAAAAAACCAGAGTATTTTAATTAAACAGCTAGTTCACTTACTTTTAAGTGTTTTGCATAATGCTCTGATATAATGTGGTAATTAATGTCACTTCCCAATACAAAATCTCATTACATTATGGTAGTCTCTGCAGATATGTGTTCAGAAATGTGCCTGTGCACACACGAAACCTCCCCTTGCTTTTACAGAAGTGAAAATGAAGACATTTTTATTAAATCTGAAAAGAAAAGCTGAGTCTTGGCCACCTCATCAGGCTTTAATTGGCTTCCATTTGGTTAAAAATCAAGTTTTTAGAAACATTGCCTGCAGACCATTAATCAGTCTCTCTCCCTCCCATCTTTGTTCGGATGTCACCAGCATCCGGATGTCCAGCGCAGACATCTCCGACACTTAACTCACATTTCCTTTTCTCTTATACTCCCATGTTTTGTGCTGGAATTTTATGTGCAATTTCTTGTTTATTCTCACAGCATTCATGTGTGGCCTGTATATTATGAACTGCATTTTCCATGTGGAAACAGGCTCACAGAGGTGATATGATCACTGCAAACAGGGGGCATGTAGGAAATACATGTAGGAGGCTCACTTCTGCAAACTTTACAGTATTCTTTAAAAAAATTTTTTAATGGTTATTTTTGAGAGTGAGAGAGACCAAGAGCGAACAGCATAGGGGCAGAGAGGGAGACACAGAATCCGAAGCAGTCTCCAGGCTCTGAGTTGTCAGCACAGAGCCCAACGTGGGGCTTGAACTCAGATCATGAACTGAGCTGAAGTCGGAAGCTCAACCAATTGAACAACCCTCCCCACCCAGTGGCCCTACAGCAGTGCTCTGATTTGTTGCCCATCCTGAGAACGACCAGCTTTAATCGCCATGTTGCAAGACAAGTGCTGAGTGGAAAGGGCAAAGTGCCTGGCCCAAGATGACAGGGACGATCATAATGGGACTGAGGTTATGGCATCAGAGTCCAGTCCAGAGTCCAGTCCAGCCCAGTCATCACCAGCACCAGCCGTGACAAGGGCCCCGAAGCTGAAGATAGGACACAGAGCTCTGCCTGAAAACAAGGCCCGTGAGGTCAGTTGCTGTGCACATGGCTTGCTTTCTCCCAAGCTGTCCTTCTAAATCCAAATCGCAGGCTTAAATCTGTACCCTACTTGAACTTAGAGGCACAGAGCCCTGTTGCCCAGTCTCTTTGGGTTGGGGAAAAAAGAAAAGTGATAATAATTTGGGAATTGTTTCCTATTCTGAGCGCCACTGTCTGTCTGCTCACTGGCACCTGTGCCCAGGACGGCTGCCGATCCTCCCTGCACCTGCTGTGGGCCTCCAGCTGGGGCTCCTCCTCTCTCATCCTTCCTTTCTCGGTCATGTCCATCATTTCACAAACAGGCTTTAATATCTCTGAGCTGAAAAATGCCCCTGCTGGGTCCCAGGTGCCCCCCTTTCATCCGGACCACAACCACTGCCGTGTTTCTGCTCCCTTGGGAGATCAAGCTTGCCGGGGATGTTGTCTATACGCCCATCCCTGCTTCCTCACCTCTACCTCCGCTTTTAACTCCATTTCATATTGGGCTATGATTTCTCTGATCGCCAGTATTTTATTAAAAAAACACTGTACTACTCTTGTAAGCAAAATACAGTTGACTCTTGACCCACATGGGTTTGAACTGTGGGGGCCCCCAAACATGACGTTCAGTACTATAAATGCATTTGCTCTTCCTTATGATTTCCTTAAAAACACTGTCTCTTCTCTAGCTCACTTTATTGTAAGAACACAGTATGGGATACATATAACATACGGAATACGTGGTAAACGACTCTTATGTTACTGGTCAGCCTTCCAGTCAACAGTAGGCTATTAGAAGTTAAGTTTTGGCAGAGTCAAAAGTTATACATGAATTTTCGGCTGCATGGGTCATCAGCAAGCATAACCCCTGTGTTTTCAAGGGTTGGCTGTATGAAAAATGTTTATTTATAATATGTCATTATACATTAACTACATACACAAATACCTTAACAAAAAAACACCATGACTCATTAAACTTGTGTGCATATGTCATTGCTATATCTCACCTTCCTATATAGCACAGATTTATGTATGTCTTATCTTTTCCTCATCCTTGAGACCAAAAGCCTCTCTTCTTTGGAATCTTCTTCCAGAACATTTTATGCAGATGTAAATTTATCACAGGTCAGCATGAGCTCTCCTTTCTTGCCAGCCACCCCTTCCACTGTGCCCCCGGGATCTCTCATACCCTGTGAACCATCTATAGCTGTCTTCCATTCCCCCCTCATATCTTTGACTTAGCTTTTCATCAGTATCACCGTATTCTTTTTGCCTTTTCTTCTTCAAAGTTTCCCTTTAGCAGCTATCTCAGACTCCGCTGAGGTGAAGAATGACACACCTGTATTTAGAGTCATTTCTAGATGCATGATTGGTGTGTCCTATGGTTATTCTCTTTTGTCCACACCCTACTGGTTATTCTTTTTCTCAAAACCACTGCCACCTACAGATAAACAGGGCACCCTCTACCACCATGAAGCTGATAGTAGAGATGCAGATGAAGATGTGTACTCAATGGCAACGTAGAGTGAACACTCTCTAAGGCAATGGATTTCCAGAAGCACATTGGGGAAAACTAGTTGAGCTCGAAAAGAAAATAGCAAAAAGAGTTACCCACATACACTTTAAAAAAAGTTTATTTGTTTATTTTTGGGAGAGAGAGAGAGAAGCAGGGGAGGGCCAGAGAGAGAGAAAGAAAAAAAGAGACAGAGAGACAGAGAATCCCAGGCAGGTTACGGGCTGTCAGCACAGAGCCCAACATGGGGCTGGAACTCATGAACTATGAGATCAAGACCTGAGCCAAAATCAAGAGTCAGAAGCTTAGCCAACTGAGCCACCCAGGTGCCCTTACCCACATACAGTTTGATGATCAGTGGAAATTATCATGATGAAGTCATGATCTAATACCAGGAATAGTCATTTGTGTGTCTCTGCTCCTGAAGCCATGAAAAATGTTACCTTTTATTCTACTTTGGCATGTCATTAACACAGCTTTTCATCAGCATGCGCTAAAAGCTCACGTAGGTCTATCGCTGCGAAAAGCATCAAGGATGTAAACATGCTAAGGCTACAGCCCATGACCACAGCAGGTTAATGATCTGTTTGGTACTTAAACTACTTAGTTACATCGCTAATACGGGGTCTTATATTTTAACACTTATAACATTAAAAAAATGTGTGTAGCCTCCCATCCAAACTGAACTGCACACTCTTTCAGGCCAGACCCTGTGTATTAAAGCATTGGTTTGGATCATCTAAAAATTTCTATCTTAGGAACATCCAGCAGGAATTGAATAACTCCTTTGCTGAAAAGAAAACTGGATAGAGTTTGTCATCTTAGAATAGTAAGAAAATAGATGTAATTTTCTTTTTTTCTCCCCTCTGACATGCTAGAATGTAAATACAGCACTTCCACAGCTTTTGCCTTTGATCACCTTAGATCTTTTCTTTCCAAGTCCTCCTCACCTGCGCTTTGAATTTATTTCATCTTATACTTGCATGTACACTGCATGTTGTTTGGTGTGAAGATTGTGCCTTGTGTTTAATGTTCCTTTCTATGGTTTTTTAAAAAAAATTTAACATTTATTTGTTTTTGAGAAATAGAGACAGAGCACAAATAGGGGAAGGGAATAGAGAAGGGAGACACAGAATCTGAAGCAGACTCCAGGCTCTAAGCGGTCAGCACAGAGCCTGATGCAGGGCTTGAACTCATGAACCGTGAGATCATAACCTGAGCTGAAGTCAGATGTTTAACCGACTGAGCCCCTCTATGGTTTTTTTTTTTATTTTTAAGTTTGTCTATTTATTTTAAGAGGGAGATAGGCTGAGACAGCACACACCAGGGAAGGGCAGAGAGAGAGAGAGAGAGAGAGACAGAGAGAGAGAGAGAGAGAGAGAGAGAGAGAGAATGCCAAGTAGGTTCTGTGCTGTCAGAACAGAGCCCGGTGTGGGGCTTGATCCCACGAACTGAGATCATGACTTGAGGTGAAATCAAGAGCTGGACATTTGACCAACTGAGCCACCCAGGAGCCCCTACAATGTTTTTATTGTAACAAGCCCTTTCCTTTCTCTTGGAATGTAACTGAATTTCTCCATGTTATGGAACTATGTTTGAGACCCTTTTCTATTTAAAAAATACCACCTCCTACCTCCAAACTTGGATTTTTATGAAGTTAATCACCTCTATTACTTTATCTGATTACTCTAGTTCTCCAGAGCTGTTCTCTTGTTACAAGTTTTATAGTTATCCCATAAAAATTCTTTACTTTTTGATTTCCATCTCATGATATTGTTTGTGTGTTTGTCTTAAATAGGCTTCTGTGAGGGGCACCTGGGGGGCTCAGTCAGTCAAGTGTCTGACTTCGGCTCAGGTCATGATCTCACGGTTCATGATTTCCAACCCAGTGTCGGGCTCGCTGCTGACAGTGTGGAGCCTGCTTGGGAATCTCCCTCTCCCTCCCTCTCTCTGACCCTCCCCTGCTCATGCTCATTCTCTCTCAAACAAATATTAAAAAAACATTTTAACGGGATTCTGTGATATATTTTGATAATTTAATCAATCATTGGGTGGCATTTTATTTCTTTTGCATGTGGCGTAACACAGATATTTGTTTCCCAAATGTGTCTTTTCTTTTGTTCCTAATTTGGATTTTCTTTTCTCTTTAGTTCAAATGTTCCTCTGAAACTTAATCATTTATATGCACTGCTTTTATTTGGGTCACTTCTGAAAACTTTCTAATCCAATACCATATAATGTAGTATTGTCTTGCTAGAGAACTATTAGATTTACTACTTCCCCCTTGTGTGCCTTTCTAAAACATTTTTTAAACATTTATTAATTTTTGAGAGACACAGAGAGACAGAGTATGAGTAGGGGAGGGGCAGTGAAGTGGGGGGGGGGGGGGGGGCACAGAATCTGAAGCAGACTCCAGGCTCCGAGCTGTCAGCACAAGCCTGATGCAGGGCTCGAACTCACAGACTATGAAGATCATGACCTGAGCCAAAGTCGGATGCTCAACCGACTGAGCCACCCAGGCGCCCCCCTAATGTGCCTTTCTGAACCTGATGGTAGGACTTCCCATAAACTGGGCAAAGCACTCTGGGGATAAGATAGGCACCTAAGCCCTCAGCAGCCTGTGTGGCCAGTGGGGGCAGGGTGGGGGTGCCAATCCTCTGGGGCAGGTGTGGCTGAGCCTGGCCTGGTGCTGATCTCTCACTGGCTTCTGGGGACACCTGGCCCTGCCATGTTCTGAGCACAGCCAAGGTGGGCTCTGCCACCTGGACATCAAGTTTAGTGCCTAGCTCCAGAGTGAGCTGCTATCCACGTGGACAAGGGGTTGTGACCCGATGGAGGGACAGCTGGTGGCACTGGTTGCCAGGGGCCACAGTATAGAATTGGGATGGGGATACTGGGGGTGAGGACAGCCGTCTGTGGCAGGCCCATGTCTCCATGTTCACCTAGAGCAGATACTTCTGTCTAGTAATGCCCTGCAAGCCAGGCAGTAGGACTCCGGCCTTGACCTTGTGCATCACTGTCTTGCTCCTCAGAGTTCGGTCAGCATCAACATCAGCTTCACCTGAGAGCATGTCAGAAATGCCAAAGCTCAGGTCTACCCCAGCCCTTGGGAATGAGAATCTGTATACAGGTTAGTGTTGGAGAAGTGCTGTATCTGAGTGTGCTCTGGACTTCCTCTGGCCACGACCCTCTGCAAGGGAAAGGCCCACAGGGAGTTGGGGGTCTTCTAGACCAGGCTTCATCTCTGCAGGTCCCCAGAATCCCTCACCAAAGGCTCAGGTCTGCTCATTTCTAGGGCTTAAGTGGCTTCTTCACCAGATGCATTCTTAGGTGCCCCTGGGACCCAATGGCTAGCCAAGAGACAGCTGCAACACACTGGGGAGGGGCTGTAGTAGACGTTCAGGCCGAGTGTCCACATGAATGGTCCCAGAGCAAAGCCCCTGGTGGGACAGGGAAGAGGCAGGGGTGGGAAGGGGGTGGGCCCAGGGCCTCCAACTGGACTTTTTATCCAGGATCCACAGATAACCTCAAGTCCACTTTTGCCCATTTGTGACTGACATGCCCTTTTCGTGGGGCCCAAGCTATGTGCAGGGTGGTGAGTATAAAAGAATATAAGCTTTCTAAAACTTCATATACTTGATACTAAAAAGTTAGGTTTAATTCCAAAATCATTGGCTTTACCTTAAGAAACTTCAACATAACATTTGTCAGTGAAAGAAAAGAATAGTTATTAGATACGTCAAACATAATTTCAGTTGCAGGAAACTCTTGAATGGCTATAGAATAGGTTTTAAATGTTCTGTCATCCACTTATTCTTAGAAAGCATCACAGGGACAATGACTGTCAAGACTTTAGACGGACACTGATCAAGAATTATGGGTCACTATTTCTAACAGGATACCTGATTTTAAAAAAAGCTAAATGTAATTTACACTTCTCAGGGAAACATTTACAAGTGTTCTATTTGAAAATTCTATATAAATTCAATAGTATTATCCCCAATACTTTTTATTTTCTCTTCTTTCAGATACAAAGAATATGTATTGAATTATTTTTCTGTAAAATTCCATACAGATGCTCTCAAGTCCTGTCTAATTCGCCCATGTACCATACAAACATTATGTATGCATAATAAAGTAAAGAAAAACATATCTAGCTAGCCAGAGCTGAGTGAGAAAAGATAAGATGCCCAGAACAGGCAAGGTAGAAAAAGGAATTCCTTTATATTACATGCAATATGTCTTTGGCTCACAAATGTCTATTATTTCTGACTTTTATTAGAAATACATCCTTTAATAAAGCAGATTTCCTTCCTTCCTACCATTTGAAAAAAGCCAGATATTTTTTCCCCTCAACAGATCAGCTTCAAAAAATTTTTAACGTTTTCCTAACATATAATTATCATCTTCCAAAGACCCAAAAGTGTTGTCAATGTGACTGAAATCAGAATGTAAATATTTTATAAACAGCTGTCAAATCTCAATTGGCAGAAAACAAAAAGCCCCCGAATTGCTGTAATCGACCTACGAGGCTACACCATTTAATTGACAGATAAGACATTTTTCTAGTTTCCATTTTCCCATCAGCATTTTAATACGTTACCACGGTATGCCATTCTGGAGAGTCACTGTGACAATTTACTTGAAGATGGAATAAATTCTGAAATGCTCTCAGGGAGATGCCTAGTGCAATAACTGAATTCTGCTTCATGGAACATTCTTCACACTCAGTGTATTTGGAATGGCTGTTACTAACACGGACTAAATATTGGCATCAAGGGAATGTTATCATGCCCATTTAAAAAGAAGGCAAAATGCTCTTAGCAGTTCAATAATTTATTATTTCATTCTTTTGGGCCTTCATTCAATAAACAGTTCCGATCGCCCACATGCCAGGCAGAGCTAATAAATCTTTGCGTAAGATCCAAAGCACTGGCCTCAACCACCCGTCATCACAGATCAGAAATACTGCTCATAAAAATACCCGCAGCGGTCCCTCCGAAAGAGTTACTGCTCTTTCCTCGTGCCCTGCTGTCAGTCCGTCTCCCCAGAAGTTTTTTGTTCATCTTTACTTTTATTGTTTTTCCTTCCTTCCTAAGCAATAGACTCTTCGGGGACATCTGTAAGCACTGCTTAACTTCCTTCGGGATGTTTGATCTACGGCATTTTCTGCCTCTACATTCATGCATTCAGTAAATATTTACGAAGCTTCTTGCAGGGAACAGACATCCTTATAGGCACCGTCGGCTTTGGCAAGGAAGGAATAGACAAGGCCCTGCCTTCAATGAGCTTAGATCACACTGTAGTGAGAGAGAAGCGATAAACTATAAATAAACGTGGCTGAATTCTTCACGTCTTGCCTAAATCCCTTATTTTTCACGATTCTCCTTAATCCCTTACGGTCTATGCATACGTATTTTTTGCCCCACATGGGTATTTTAGTATGCTTTACAAAATAAAATGTCTAGTTTTTAAAAGGAATTCAATTTGGGTGCCTAGGCTCGCGCTCATATGCAGAGAGTGGTTAGGGAAGGCTACAGCAGCTGAGATCTGAATGGGAAGGACCAGGGGCACAGGAGGCAAGCAGGGGACTGTACTGCCAGGGCCCTGGGGCACAGGGGGTGGGGGGAAGAACACAAAGAAACATTCAAGGAACAGTAAAAAGGACAACCTCGCTGGGAAGCGAGGAGGAAGTGCAGGTAGAAACCTGAGTGCATGGGATGTGTAAGTCATGGTCCTGCACTGGGGATTCTGCTCTTAGTGCAGAGGAAGGAGTCAAAGGGTTTGGAGTGGGCGTCAAGCAGGAGAGGAGTAGGATGCGATCTGGGCGCCCCAGTCTCCTGGAAGCCAGGAGGCCCTCCAAGAGCTCACACAGTCGTCCAGTCAAGAGAGAATGATGACTTGGGGCAGAGTCGTAACAAAAGAGACACAAAGAAATGAAGAGATTCAGGACCTTTTTGAAACAAAGGAAAGGAAAAGGGAAAGAACTGAGAAATCTTAGCTTCAGGGACCAAAAGGAAAAATTTGACTCTAGTGGATGCAGCGTTTCCCTGCATTACCAAAGGAGATCTGACAAGGGAAGCTATTATTTTCCACTAAGAGAATATCAGAATATCTGACACCCTCCATTTACAAATAAAGAGCAAAGTTCCAAAGAGGTGAGACGGCGTTTTCTAGCCTCAGAAGAGCTGGCTGTCACCTGCATTGCCCCTCTCGTGTTTTCCAGCCCAGAGACTTTTCCATTACCCAAGCACCTCCTTCCCTGACTCAGCTCAGTACCTTATTCAATATCGTGCATGACTTTCTTTGGAAAGGAGTTTCTTTATGTAATTTATCTTTTACCTGCATTCTTTCTCCTGAACCCAATAAGTCAATAAGTGTGAGTGAAGGAAGAGACTATTGGAAGAAGAATATTTAATATTAGGATCGTATGTTAAAAGCTGAATTTTGGTGGCCATATTGAGACCATTAGTTTTAAACTTTTATTGCCAAAAAAAAAAAAAAAAGCAAAACAACCCACCTTGGAATTAATATTTCCTTCACTAGTTTCCATAGGCAATTCCAATTAATTTTGATCTTCCCAGAATTAGAGTTTCCTCCCTCCTCCTCCTCCACTTCCTCCTCCTTCTTCTTTTTATTGTAGAATAGCTTGAGTTCACTTAGTTTTATAAATGGTTAATCCAATGGAAATTCTGTTATCAAAGAGCAAGCATTCAAAGGGGCAATGACTTGGTGATGTTGCCGACTAGCCAGCAGATGTGAATGCGACGGCCCAGGTTCCTGTCATACTGTCAGGACAGGCATCAGGGTAACAGAGGACTGGGAAGGGCGCCTGACGGGTCCAGTTCAAGGTCACCTTTGTAACGTAGGACAAGGTTAACACTCCGTGTGCGAGTTTCCTCATCTGTAGATGGGGATAATAACACTTACTCTGTCGGCACGCTACTGCCAAGATTAAAGAAAGGCATGTCTAGCACAACAGCCAGGTCTAAACGCCCGTGAATCAGCGCTGTCTGCACTGGGCTCCAAGTGTCAGGAGATTTAGAGAAACAGCAATTTATCAGAGTCATCCCACAGGAGAGCTGATGGTAGGCTCACCAGAGGGCAAGAATGTCATCAAAGAGTCAAGTTCATTTTACCTTCCTGCTCTAACATCTCTGTCTGTGGCTTTTGTTCTTGAGATCACAAGATGGGGCGGGGGGTGGGGGCTGTGCTGTATTTTCTATTTTTTTGAAATAATTTATTGTCAAGTTAGCTAAGATATAGTGTATACAGTGTGCTCATGGCCTCAGGAGTAAATTCCCATGTTTCTGGGAGTAGATTCCCATGTTTCCTCTCTTGCATACAATACCCAGTGCTCCTCCCAACAAGAGGGCTATCCAGTTCTTAGAGACAAAGGGCAAAGGGTGTGGCCCAGAGCACATCTTTCATGTGTAAACCAAACAATCTTGTATCTACAACCCCATTTCTCTTCTAACTCAAACCTCAGTAATTTCCTCAGCCTTAAGTGACCCACCAGCCAGAGGCCACCGGGATAGCCCAGAGCCCACAGACTTGATTCTAACTGGCCAATCCTCAACCTTATGCCCTGTGCGGCATAGCTGTTCCCATGGACACCCCCAGGAAATACTCTGATTCAGACTTTCTCCTTTTTCGGTCTTCTGCCTCCTGACCAAACCTGGTGCTTCCTCACGTGGCCTGGTGGTACCCAGTGGCCCTTCTCTAATCATATATAAGAAAGAAATTCTCCTTTCAGTGGCATGGATCTCTCCGGGTCAACACTCAGTCACCTCCATAAATTAAAATTCATAGCTGTTTGAACAGCTTTCCAGGTAAGAAGATCAAGTAATAACAATGTTTCCAAAATACTCTGCTCTTGAAGCTCTGATCTTTTAATTCAAGAACAGAAAGAGGACAGGAAGGGAATAAATTCAGGAAGGGAAGTCCTCCCTGGGGCCCACCGTCCAGAGTCACCAGGGTACGTGGTCTCAGTAAAGGAGTCTGGGAAGGTGAAGATTTTTAAAGAAGGCATTTCCCTGCCTCTCAAAACATCAGGGTGATGACGGTGATGATGATGATAATGATGATGATGATGATGATGAGTTTTGGAAGGAAGAGGGGAGAAGGGATTTTGAGTAGACCAGTAGCACTGTCTGCTGAACAGAGAAGGCATTCACAATAACGTTGAAAGGAGATGGAGTTTTTTCACAAATTGCTCTTTCTTTATATTTACTATGCTTCTGTAGATTAGACAAACTATAAGATTTTATATACACTAAAAATTCAGACATTTGGCACTAATTTCCAACAGCCCCATGTTGCTATACTTAAGATACAAATGAGTATTTGAAATAAAACATTTCACATTTTAACAAACATGCCTTCATTATCATTTTGATTATGATGAGCAAATAAGCAAAAAAGTGTCTTTATTAAGACAACAATTGAGCATGACTATTTTTCTCTATTGAGAAGCACAGAGAGCAATTATAAATCATATTTGAAAATACCAACTTAGAAATTCCTATTCCTCATTAATCTGTTTCACTGACCAAGCCATAAATCCTTTTTTATTTTTTACAGCAAAGAACTCAACCCAGACAAAGATCTTACCTTATAGTACCTCAGTGGGAGTTCTGAATGTCATTTATTTGGACTCTGATCAGAACACAGTTGCTAGAAGAGAATTAAGAAAATACGGTTAACATAGAGCCCTAGGACTGGAAAGTCAATAGGTTAAACAAAAGGATTTGAGGCAATGCAGGAAAATTACAGAATTTTCTAGTGAACGTGATCTCCTAGATCCTAGTGCTGAACCACCTCATGTAATCGAGGATGCAGATGGTCAGAGAGTTCAGGTCCCTGTCATTGGCAGAAGAAATGCATATCTTGACTTGCTACAAAAGGCTCTATTCATAGGTCCACTCCTCATACCCGTCAAAGCCCCCAAAGTGAAGTGACACAAAGCGAGAAGAACAGAAAACAAAAATGTTCCACATTCCTTCGTTTCACAAGTGAGTGATGGTACCCTCCTTTGTTAGCAAGTGGGTTAGCGCCATCTTCCCTTAGAAGCTCTGGTCTCCTACCTTCTCCAGACGCAATAGACACATATACACACAGTTAGCTCCTGCTTAGCCCCCTTCTCACACCAGGATAGAGTCAAATCTTAGTAGCCCCTAACCCTGTTTTGGACAGTGAAATTCACACTTTTTTTCAAGTTTATTTATGTATTTTGAGACAGAGAGAGAATGCAAGTGGGGGAGAAGCAGAGGGAAAGGAAGAGAGAGAATCCCAAGCAGGCTTTGAACTGTCAGTGCAGATCCCAATGCAGGGCGTGAACTCACAAACCATGAAATCATGACCTGAGCCAAAATCAAGAGTCAGACGCTCAACCAACTGAGTCACTCAGGCACCCCTGACATTCAGTTTTAAAGTGCATAGAACCTGACATTTAGGCTAGAACCTTAGCAGAGCTTTTAGAAGGCCGACTAGAGAAAGAAAAAGAGGCACCAAGTTCATGAGCAGAGAATGAAGGAAGGGTGTTCGTGTGAAGGACATCATGGATGACACGGGGTCAGGAGGGAACCTCAAATGCTACGAGAGAACTGGGGACGGGGATTGACAAGATGTGGCTGGATTTGTAAAAGGAGAACCTTGCAGTTTCCTGAGAAGTGAGGCTGAGGTCAGACCACAGAAGGGGAAGAGGCCATGAGGTGAATGTGAGGGTTCCCGGGGTGCACAGGACAAGAGGAGCCCAGCGCAGCCTCTCTGAGTGTGGCATGTGAGGGTGCCAGGCGCCGTGAGGCCTCGTAGGGCTCCTCGCCCTGGAGCCCCCGCAGGGCAGGGTGTCCTTGGGAAGAAGACAGCTGAAGCTGATCCTTTCCCGAGACCCGTTCACTTCAGGCATGGGGAAACTGAGGCTGGGGCTCTGAGTGAACAGAGGTCACTGGAACCCAGGCTGTCGCCTTTTCCACTTAAGTCTTGCTTCTTGTGGACCCCAGCATCTCCTCAGGAAATAACGTATATATTATGGTACTTCAAGAGAACGTGCGACAGTATTAAGACTCCCATTCTAACTAGAGGAAGCGCTGAAACAGTCCTCAGATAACACGTCAGTGGTAGGATACAGACACTGCTCTCTCTGGTCTCTAACAAATGGCCATTTCTGGCCAGCTGGGGCACGCCAGGGAGCCTAGACTTCATCTTTCACCATCAGTTCCTCAGAGAATCTAGTGAACCCAAGGGCAAGTGGATGTCACTGAGGCACATGTCAGTCCTGTCACTGTAACCTGCTGAGTGTCCTGCGCATAGTAATTGCTCAATACGCATTTGTTATATGGGTTTTATCATTAAAACGAACGATCATCCAGAACACAGTTGCCTACTTTACAGAGGGAAGTCCTAACATGCCTATGTGTAAGGATTCAGATCACTTGAATACGTAAATATGTATCCCTTGATAAAATTAAGTCACACATTTCATGATAAAATAAACATGGTTCAGTCATTCAAGTGTATGCTAATAAAAATACCTCATTCACTACATGAATCAGAGAACAAGAGAAGAAGAGCTGAGATTGAATACCTTGAAGCATCTCTAAGTTTCTCTAGCATTAGACTCAGCAAAGCATTTATCGTGAGAAGCCGCGAGAGAAGTGGTTTCCATCCTAACTTCAAATTACTTCTGTTGCAAATTAACTGCACATGACATCCAATGAGGGGTGAGCGCCAACTCTCTGGGTACAGATGACAGGCTTTCCCACATCCCAGTAAACATGGCTCAGAGGGCTATATGATGAATATATGATTTGCGATGCCAGAGACTGTTGTCACGATCATGCAGTTAGTTAGCCAAATAAAGAGGAACACAAAGCCAGAGACAGAATAAGAATTAAGGAATCCCAGATGAGAAACTTATTTCAGTAGGCCAACAAAATATTACTTTTAGGATATGTAGAAAAAGGTAGGCTCTTTGGCTAATGTCCTTAAAGTAATCGTGTCTTTCTGTCATATCATTGGGTATTTACAGAGGTAATGAGGTAGCAGTGAGGTGGCAGGTCTGAACTTTCAGTATAACCTTCTGAATGGTCCCATTCCCTTTAATTTTTTTCCAAAAACTCATGTTATTTGCCTACTTTCTATTACTGTGAGCATGCAGATTTCTCTGATCTGCTGGAAGACACAGAACACTTGAGCAGATGTTTTGCCATCTAAGTGAATGATCCCAGAATCCACAGCCATCTGATGTTTGAAATTCTTTCTGGTTTATTTACTTACTTTGAGAGAGAGAACACGAGAACAAGCAGAGGAGGGGCAGAGAGAGGGAGACAGAGAGGGTCCCCAGCAGGTTCCACTCTGTCAGCACAGAGCCCCAATGGGGGCTCATGAACTATGAGATCATGATCTGAACCAAAATCAAGAGTCTGATGCTTAACCGACTGAGTCACCCAGGTGCCTGATGGCCAACAGTATCATACCTGCTCACAGCTCTGAAATAAGTAAGCTTAATTAACTAATTTAACTTCTGGTATTCAGCTGAAATTAGATCCCAGCCCCTTTGGAAAGATCTAGAATGTTCTTTTAAATTTCATGATATATCTTTAGTTTTTAACTTGCCTTATCAGAGACCAAAATAACACGTGTTTTGACAAAGTTGTGTCTGACAGCCTGTTTTATGGGAATAGGATAAATATGGTTCTAAAAATGTATATATTATGCTAAGTCTGGTTTGCATTAAGGTCTTATCTAAACACAGGATTCACTAAGTATCTGCGCTCATTCAGATATTGTGTTGGACCTCACTAGTTCCTTTCAATGTTCATTTTCTCATTTTTAATCCACCTCATCTGGAAAAAGGAAAAACAGATAATTAAAACATGAAATTGTTCTTATGAATGAAATTATTCATTCTTTTGTTACTCTTCCCAATTTGCAGAGGAGGTCCAGGGATCAAGTAACTGTCTTGGAGTTGTCCAACAAGTGGTGGGTAAAGTTGTTTTCCAAGCTTGGCTCCTTTTCATTTCCAATTGCACATCGTTGCCATGGTAATAACAACAGCGATGACAAGTATTTACAACGTTTGCCATGTTTCAGGTGCCATTCTAAGCCCCTTGGACACACCCGATCATTTAATCACCCCAGCCCTAACTATTGTTGTCTACATTTCATAGATATGGAAACAGCTGCCTGTTTGCTTTGTGGAAGGGAACCACACCTCCACAGGGATCACTGAGACCAAATTTGCTGCTGTTTCACCTTTTTCCATTTATCATTCCCCTTCTCTGTCCATTCCTTCTCATTTTACTTCATCCAAGACATACAATTAGCACCACTCTTGGTCTGAATGGTAGAGGTGCCACAGGTCTGACAATATCTTTATTTTTGAGATGTTGCTTTGTCTATTTTGACAGTCAATGGACCTTGATCAGAGAAGCACTGTGAGAGCTTTTAGTGGGTCCTGAGAGCTCTAAGACACATAGGCTCTACTTTTGTATTCCTGAGAACAGAACATGCTGGAAGGGGTGAGGCGGTAAGTGGGAGCTGAGGAAAAGTTGCCCCTTTGGGGGTTTGCTGTTCGGGAACGATGCCACACTGCAGTGTCCAAGGAGCCACTGCAGAACCAAGATGGTGGGCAGCGGGCCAGGTTGATGGGGAACACAGTTTTAGAAGTCTTCGGGGCAGGTTCCGTACTTGTCATCAGGATGGGAGCAGAGTTGGTGGCTCACTTGAGCTGACAAGACCTCAGCCAGTGGCTGGGAACAGGGGCAAGGCTTAGTATTCTGGAGTAAGTGCCCTGAACATGCTGAAGCAGATCCCTGGGTCTCTAGCCTTCAGAGGCACGTTGACATGGGGGTGGAGGGCATCTATTTTAAATAACAATGAGAAGGGCAAATCAGGATTTGAGGATGATGTACTGTAAACACTGTCTCTACCACCTTGGCCCATCCTGGGCCTCTTGGAGGTCACAGGATTCTGAGACACTGCCAATTGGAAGGGATGAATCTGCTTCTTTACTACCCAGGACCTGGGCACAGCTGAGTCTTGCTGGCTGGCAGTTTTCAATTCTCACAGCTCCCGGAGCCTGAGGTCAGTAGGAATGGCTACTGAGATTCTTATAAAGTCTCATTACACCAAGAGTTCTGAAATTTGAGGCAGTATAAACAGACAATTGAATGAAGAGAATTTCGATTTTGGCAGAAAGCAAGGCTAGATTCTACTAGATGTGCAAAACAGTGTGAAGGGTATTGTCCAAACCTTCTCATTTCGTGTTTCTCCATCTGTACGCAGAAAAGTAACACAAAGGACCTTCATCAGTAATACTAATGCCTGTTGGCTGGCTCTTTCTGTAATTAGATGTGATTCTTGTGTACTTCTTTGTTTGTATAAATTAGGAGAAAACGTCTTTCATATAGACTAACCAGCATTTCTACAGGGCCATGGAATGACTAGAATGTGTTAGGCTAACCAGTTCTTTCAGCAGAAGCTATTTTAAAAGCAGAAGAAACACTTCTAAAGACACGTCGTTTCAAATATCACTTTCAAGAAAGATACACGTATGTATATCACATATTATGTTCAATATAAAGACATTTTAACAATGTAATGAAATAATTCACAACCTTCTCAAACCGGACCCTGTAGATTGTGCCTGCTGGCTGGGGCAGGCAGTTAAATATCAGTTCAACTTGTTTCTTTTACTAAAAGACACAAGGAAAACTTAGAAGGGAGAAAGTTAGCACAATATGAAATATACACTAATTTTGTATCCCGTGACACCCTCCGTTTGTTTTTCTCCCTGTTATGGATGAATTTTGTCCCCCTGAAATTCATATATTGAAGCCATAAGCCCCCAGTGTGACTGTATATGGGTATGGAGTCTTTAAAGAGGTAATTAAGGTTAAATAATAAGGGGGGGGTACTAATCCCATAGGATGGGTTTTGATAAGAAGAGAGAGGTACCTCAGCTTGACTGCTCTTCTCTTGCTCATGTGGGTGGCTCTCACTCTCTCTGTTGTTCTTCTTACATACAAAGAACACAACATGTGAGGACACAGCAAGAAAGCACTGTCAACGAGCCATGGAGAGAGGCCTCACCAAAAACCAGTTCTGCCCACCTCTTGGCCACAGACCCTCAGCCTCCAGAATAGTGAGAGCAGAGCTTCTGGTTCAAACGCCCTGTCTGGGATATGTTGTTACTGCAGCCTGAGCAGACTGATACACTTCAGGTTTCCAGTGAGCAAAAACTTACTGGAGATGATGTCTAGCTTCACCTGCAGTTTTGGCTTTAATTTTTCTTTACAATCATAGAATTCTAGAACACTGAAGCTAACAAGAATTAAAAGACAATTTAGCCCCAAACTTCCCATTTCTGAATTCTGTCCTCTGGCTACAAGCAGTGGATTTAAAACGAAATTTAAACATTATGTGGAGCATGTATGATGGCAAAACAGAAGTATCTTATCTGCTAGCATCTTTCAGGAGGAGGACCAAAAAAGAAAACTTAAAATTGTGGCTCCTTTGTAACATAATTAATTTGAAGTCAATGCATAGCAATGAATATTATGTGTGGCCTATATTTAAATTAAAGAGTGAAAGAGTCATTTACCACATGTGATTCATCATGATTATTTCTCATTTTTTGAAAATATTTATTTATTTTTGGGAGAGTGCAAGCGGGGGAGGGGCGGAGAGAGGGGGACAGGAAATTGGAAGTGGGCTCTGCACCGACAAGCTGACAGAAATGAGCTGGATGTGGGGTTTGAACTCACAAAATGTGAGATCATGACCTGAGCTGAAGTCAGATGCTCCACCGACTGAGCCACCAGGTGCCCTTCAAGGTATTTCTAAAGCTGGTGAGGTAGGTTGGTGGAAAAACAGTTAATCTGTATTGCTGGTAGAAACGAGGTGCGAAGGAAAAGGGACCACGGGTTTACACATTTCCACGTTTCTTGTTATACAGAAAAACTATTATTTTCCATTTTTTTTTCTTAATTTGAAAGAGAGAGAGAGTGCACGAGCAGGATAAAGAGGCAGAGGGAGTGGGAGATACAGCCCCAAGCACTTTTGGTGCTCAGTGTGGAGCCTGAGGCGGAGCTTGGTCACATGACCCTGGGATCATGACCGGAACTGAAATCAAGAGTTAGACACTCAATTGACGGAGACCCTTAGGCATTCCAGCTTCCCACTTTTGTATCCCCTTTGCGTAGAGAGGTATTTATGAGCTGATGTGTGTATTTATGGATAAGCCTAGGGCACTAATCTATCTATAATTCCAAGGAGTCTATGGAAACAAAGTGGAAATAATAAGGTAGGGGCAGGAGGCTGTTTTGTTCACCCAGGTTCTACCATTAACTTCTTCTGGAGCCTTCATCTCAGTCAGCCTGAATACCAAGCAACCTAACCAGTTAGAAACCGAATTAAATGGCCACTCATGCACAATAATACATAACAAAACGTTTTCTAATTTTAGCTTATAAAGTGATAAAGCTCATTGAAAAAAATCAAAACATACTAGTTACATAAAGAGAAAAGAAATCTATAAATTGATCTTTCCCTCTTTTTCACTCCCAAATTTAATCCCTGTGAATTTAATAGTTTGATGTTTATTGCTCCTTGTGTCTTGTCAGTCAGCATCCCCGTTTCTTTACTGTTACCTAACATTCATATTCCTAAGCATATGTTCTTCTCAGTAAACACCGTAACACACGGTCCTCATCAAGGGGTCTAATTCATGCTTTGTAAGAGCTGGGGAACCCACCTTGGTATGCATTTATTCAATCCTTTTACTGTTTATGGGATTAGGATTGTTTCCTTCTTTTCTATTAAAAACAATTTAGCAATCACCATCCTTGTGTATACATACATAGGTTCATTTTTGTGTTTATATATTCTTAGGACTGTAACTTATGGATCATAGAATCTTCACATTTTATATTTAAGTCAATCATGCCAGTTACTTATCAAAAAGGCTACAGCAATTTTGTTCCCCGCTTTCCAGAATTCTGTATTCTATCTTTTAATCAATCTGTAAATCTCTCTTATTTTTGGCAAGAAAATCAGTGTTCTCAGTGTTACCTCTTTATTATCTGTTGGGCCTCAGAGATAGTTTTGTTCTAAGGGCATCTTTGGCCACTGTTCCAATGTGGTGGCCTGAGAGGGAGCCAATCCTTGGAAAATATATCTTAGGAAAAACGATAGGAACCACCGTTTAGAGAAAGAATTTTTGTGCTGAGTGAAAACGAGTAAGTGCTCCATTCTGTAAGTTGTTCTGCATGGAAAAATACATTCTGATTTAAAAGCCACTGCTATTACTTTCTCCATAAAACTATAATTTTTTAAATGCCTACCCTGCCAAATGGTTTCCTGTATTCTTTAAAAGTTCAAAAAAAAATCTATAACAAAGGAAAAGGTCCAGTCTTAAGTTCCTTAATTTTATAAACAATATTGTGTCTTTAAAATGCTACCCTTCAGCCAGGAATGACTCAGTTCACACGCTTGGAAATGTTAATCACCCTTTTCTTCAGGTAACCTTTCAGGAGTTCTTACTCAGGTGTTTTATAATTATAGCCTTAAATCTCAGTCTTTCTCTCTGTCTCTGGAGTTAAGTCATAATACAACTGTAAACGTCAGAAAGGAGTATTTCTTATTTTTTGGTCAAACCAGTGATACAAAGACCGATCAAATCATTGTGTTTACAGGGATGAATTTTATGGGGTAAAATGTACCTGGAGCCCAGATACTTATAAATGATATTCTTTTGGGGACTTACATTAGGCATCTGAGAAACCCCTTAAAAGACCACTAGTGAAGGGGGAGTCCAAGATCTCTTCTCAGTAACGGGGTGACCCAAGCTCAGTGACTATACTTTGGAACAGATTTGTGATGAAGATTTAGTAATGATGTTGGGTTTTCCACACCTCAGGTAGATATACTCTTTAAAACATGCTAATGAAAATAGACTTTGCTCTATGCCTATTGTTTGCTTGTTTGGACAATAGTTTTTTCCTTTTTCCCCCCTTCTTTACTCTTCATGTTAGTACTCAGGAGATTTCCATGTTTTGAGCACTAGCTGACTCTGGACTCCGGGCAGTCACTGGATTTAGTGTTTTGGTTTTCTCACCCACAGCCTATACCATGAACTCAGTCAGCTCAGATACGTGATAAAATAACCTGTAAAAATGAGAAAGGAACGCTACATCTAAATGATAACATGGCCACCTTTGAAGAAAGGGAATGTGTATTCTGATTTCTGTATCATTCTTGTTTCAACTTTTTTTTTAAATAAAAAAAGCAGATGCATTCAGATGCAAAAGCAATCTGAAACAAATCTTCTACAAGATGAAGCCTGAGCTCCAAGCCAGACAGGGTCCTCCATGTCTGACCCCCTCTCTGTGCTTCCTCTCTTCCCAACACTTCTGCTCTGGGCCAGTAGCTTCACCCGTGGCTACTATGCTCCCTGTAATTAAAAATTAGCCCTACTTTCTATTCTTGTGTCTGGCTCTTTCACAGGATTGTAGGTAAGGACTGTGTGCACCAAATGTTCCCTTATGTCCACACTGCCTCCCAGGTAGACATACAGCTAAGCCCATAGGAAATAGTCAAATCACACCTGGTAAATTCTTAATGGTGGCACTTCTCGGAGTATACCTGAGCAAAGCCAGATTCCGCAGGAATACGGCTGATTAAACAGGCAAACAAAAGGAGACACTTAACAACTGGGGGCAGAGTCTGAGTTTTCTAAATGCTTCTAGAAGATACAAGAGAAGCAGAATACCTAAGGACACTGTCTATGAACAGTAATAGTGTGGGGATGTAAAAGGGACTATTACAAACTATTCAAATCCAGACACAATCTATAAAAATATAGATTTTTTTGAGAGAGAGAGTATAAGCAGGGGAGAGGGGCAGAGGGAAAGAGAGAAGGAATCTTAAGCAGGCTCCACACTCAGTGTGAAGCCCAGTGTGGGGCTCGATCCCACGACCCTGGGATCATTACCTGAGCCAAAATCGAGAGACAGATGCTCAACCAACTGAGCTGCCTGGGCACTCCTAAAAATATAGACATTTTAACACCACGTTGTACATTCAAAATTTTTGGCACAAAACTATCATTTGTATCGAAATTAACTCTTGCTGGCCTTGGTGTAGTGAGCTACCTTAACTATCTGGATTCTGATAAGTGACCAAGAGGATAGTGTTGAGAGAGGACAAAATCAGGCAATCAGAAGACTCTTCACTAACATACAGCTAAGCCCATAGGAAAGCCAATTTGAGCACTAGATCTAGGCGTTTCCAGCCTTTTCTAGATTGCACCTGACATCCTAGGAGCTGCACAGAATTTGAAAAAGAGATCTAGTGCTCAAATAAATTTTGGAAATACTGGGTTGAATACTATGTTACTATTATCTTGACAACAGAATCATTCAGGAATTAAAGCTGAGATACACATTATGAATTTCCTAAGGACAGATGTTTTCTGATATTTGCTCGTCCAATTTTGTTTGGCCATGTGAGGTTTTCTTAGGAGGACAAGACTAAATGCTGCATTGCACAGTTCAGGATCCTTTTCTACTTCACTACTGAAAAAAACATCTATTACTTTTCTAGTCTAGCTCAAAAATGAATTTGCTTTTGAGTCTGGACTGGTATTTTCCCCAAATTCATAGACTATAACATCATGAAAAATAAATCTGTCTCTCTGAAAAGAGACTACTGCATGCTGTGTTGCACAACAAAAACTAATTGATTTGGGATAGAAAAAAATTCAATAACAATATTCAAAATACATATTTTCAAATGCCACATTTTGAAATGTACCCATGATATTCTAGGATACACTCCTGAAAATCTAATGAGCTCCTGAAACTGTAGTTAGCTAAAATCTCAACCTCTTAAATGTTTTGGAAAGGTCAATTTTGATGTGATGAATTACAATTTTGGCAATTCCTATTGTACAGCTGTTCTCAGGAAATAGAATACTGTTGGGGGTGTAAGCAACATATTTAATCAGTTCCCCTAGAGTTTTTCTTGTTAAATATCTTTCAGAAAAATGCTCAGATGTTCTGAGTTAGTATAGCTTTTTCCTGCTGGATTACACAATATCTTTGGTAGGTGAAAAGTTAACACATACTGCTTTCTCATAACCAAGGCTATAGTGTGGTCATTCCAAATCAGAAGCAGCCCGAAGCATCCCCAGAGTCACGATGGCTCAAGACTAAAGGGACTTCTTTCATTAGAAAGAAGTGTCATTTCTCCCCAGGGAGCTGGACCACGGGAGGAGCTTATTTGTGATTGATGGTTGACAGCGTGAAGGCATTTGTATCTTTCCTTAGAGAGGGCCTTCTGGATTTCACAGAGATGGTTTCATTCTAGTAACACCCGCTGTATCGAGATCACCCCCCAAAACGTGGGCAAGATGGGGGAAGAAGAAAACAATTAGACTCAAATAAAGCTGCCTGCCATTCAAAAAAACTCAATGAGAATTATTAAGAAATAGTTGGCCAACCCTGTGTGTCAACTACACAGGAATTAAAATAATAATTTTAAAAAAGACAAAAAATAGTCAACCAAATAATAACTCCTGAAAAAATATATAAACTTTTCCCATATTATGAATACTAGACAGAAGTGAATAATTTTCAAGCTAATAGAGGGTATTTTTATTTGAATCTAATACCTCTATATTCCATTTTGCTTTTCAAAATTCCATTAATCCTATTGTATCTGAGATATTCATTACGTTGAAAACGATCTCAATTTTTGGCAATTAAATACTCAACTAGGGATTTAAAAATACTCTATATGTAAATATTTCTGTAATCCATGAAATCATCTCCACCTTTGCATGAATTAAAGCACAGTTTTCCTTCAACCACATGGACTAACAGTGGTACTGGTAGTGGTACTGGAGAATACATGTTTTATTGGATGAGGGAAAAGCTGGACATTTTGACTGCCTGGTAGCCAACAGGAGTCACTGGGAAGCTGAGGTACAGCAAAAGACACGACTTTAAACTTAGGTTCAGGATTTATTTTCCCCAGGCCTAGTGTGAGTCTATTCTGTGCATAAGCATTAAAATTCTAACGATTATTTCTATGTCTTCCTAGTGTGATTCGACAACCACTTGCCCATATACATAATGAGATCCATCCTGAACTTGGATTTTTATTTGTTTGTTTGTTTTATTTTAGACAGAGAGAGAATGAGCGATGGAGAGGGGGAGGGGGACAGAGAGAGACTCCATACTCAGCACAAGCCTGAAATCGGGCTCAGTTGGTTGTTTAACCAACTGGGCCACCCAGGCCCCCATTTGGATTTTTATTTGACATTTCACATTATATAGAACACTGTTCTCCGTATTGTTTGGTTATTCATTCTAATCATATTATCCAATTGATGTTTTATTTCTTACTTGTAAGAGATCAATAAGATTGCACATATTTTTCAAGTAAGTAGAAACTTGGTCTTTAAGAAAGCACAGGCCAGACGCAGAGATCTTTGAAGGACCCTACTCTTCTTTTTTTTCTCTTAAATGAGATACTGCATCCTTCCTGATTACTGCTGTCATAACTTTACATCTCTGATTAATGATTACGGTCAATAATGTGGAGAGAATGGGTCCCTATGCCCATGTGCATAAAGAAAGAGACAGCAAAAGAGAGTAAGAAACACACAAGCAGAAAGATTGATGGAGAGAGAGACAAACACACAGAAGCAACCATACCCAATGACTAACATTTGTCTTTCTTCCCCTATGGCCCCTTTAGCATCATTTCTCTTTACCTATAGATCTCTCATCAACTAACGTTACTCATTTTGGGACCTGTAACTCCTTAGGCTTCAACTTTCTATGCATGTGCACCAGGCTGACCATGAATAGTGCTATATTATGTGGGACCTGAAATTGAGAGATTTTTAGAATTTATAATCTCTGTGATCCTGATTTTTCTGTAACTACAAACCCTATATCTAAATATGCATAAAGATATATGTTGTCATAATTCTACTTTTAAAAAATCACAGCACTTTGTTGGTCTGAAATGGCTTGTTCTCCTCCATGTCACTCACGGCTCCTTAGCAATGATCAGTAACGTGGCAGAAACGGCCTTCAGAACGTTGACGCACCCAGCCTCTGCTTCCTGTGTGCACAGAGGTGTAATGTACCCCTAGCCTGGCCAGACCTTGTGCTTGATGGGCTATCACATTAGCTCTCCACTGCCTTGTATGTCCTCCTATGACCACTGGGAAGCTGAGGTGATGATGCCTCAAATCACATCTACCTATTTTGTGCTGTGGTTTTAGGGAGCATTCTATTAGTCTTGAGTTCATGATCAGAAAAATAAATTAGTTTCGCCAGAGAGCATCTGATGTATTCCAGACGGTCTTCAGAACTACTTCTAATTCTGATAAAAACTCTTGACAATGGTGCTCGTTTTATTCTCCCTATCACTGAGAAGGCAAAATCAAGGTCTGGAAAGGGGGCTTCCTCAAGAGGACCCAGGGAGTAAGTGGCGGTGGCAGAGTCTCGAGCTGGACTGTCTGGCTCCACAGTGGGGGTGCTTTTCCAGTGTGCTATTCCACACCACTGGCAGCTCACAACACGGGGAGACGCTCAGTGGGGACAAAGTTCCACAGTGGATCTGGATGTTTAATGTGAGACAATGGGCAGCATTTCTTTAAGTGTATCCTGTAGGGAATGGGGGGGGCGGGGGAGAAATGATGGAGAAGTAAAAAATAAAACAACTGGAAATCAAACTGCTTGTGAACGATACCCTGTCCAGACCGATATTTCTCAGTGTGTAATGAAGAGCGGGGTTGGCAGGCAGTGAGGAATAGGCCAGTTTCTGCTTATCTGCGGGTTTGACTGCTTTTTCCTTATCTGTCTGAGGAAGAGGGCATGCAATTTATAGAAGAGGGAAAAACATATTTTCTGATTTAAGGAAGAGTTCTAAATGCAAAACGCAGAAAATGGTGATACCCTTGACTTATCAGAAGTGGCCACTCAAAACACAAAAATGCACCCTACAGCTATATGCCACTTAATAAAATCACCTAATAAAAACTAAAAAAGAACTACTAGATTAGTAGTGGTATTATGTCTTGTGACATACTAATTAAAATGAAAATTTACACTCTGGTACATGTCTTCTACGGGTCTCTCTTCTAAGAAGGTCAGGGCAGCAGGAATTATGATTATCCCTTTGATATGACAAAATACTCAGACTTATGATTTCAATGAAGACAGGCTGTTTCTATCTCCGAATATCCTTAACCAGAGAGAGTTTTGTTGCCAGATTCAGGAAGCCATGGTGAAGGGAAAGAACCAATTTAGAAACCCATGAGAGGGGTCCCAGCTCCATGACCCAACGATTAAGTTATTTTACAAATGACTCCGTACGTATAAACTCAATCCCGTAAGTTAGAATTTTATAAACTGTACTTAGAATTCTTAAAATCTGTGAGAATTTTCTCTTCATTTTTCATCAACATGAATATCACACACTTTTTAGAGAGAGAGAGAGAGCGAGCGAGCGAGCACGTGCGTGTATGAGTGGGAGAGGGGCAAAGAAGAGAAGGAGAGAGAGAACCTCAAGCAAGCTCCATACTCAGCCTGGAGCCCAACATGGGTCAATACCATGACGGTGAGATCATGATCTGAGCCAAAATCAAGAGTCGGATGCTTACCTGACTGAGCCACCCAGGCACCCCAATATCACACCCTTCTTAATTATAATGCACTGACAATAAATTTTAGTAGACTTGTCTGAATTTGCCATGTTATGCAATTTTGTCTACAGAAATGATCAATCTCAAATTTTCTCTTGGATGCAAAAAATGTGACTTATAAAGTTTGGATTTACAGGTGCCTGGCTGGTTCCGTCTTCAGAGTGTGCAGCTCTTGACCTCAGGGTCCTGAGTTGGAGCCCCACTTTAAGCATAAAGATTACTTTGGAAAAATAAAGTTTGGATTTAGCCAGTGTTTAATGAATTGTATATTTATATAATATTATACTATTTCCATTGTCTATTATACTATTTACATGCTGTATAAATTAGCATATGAGTGCATGGTACTCAATGAATTTAATGGATAAGAACTTGGTTTAAAATTTGTAGATTTTTCCAGTAAGCTTAACTTTATTCTCTTTTCTCCTATACATTTTGATATTTCCCATTACTTAGAAAGGGAAACAAAGTTAGCACTCAAATTTGTTTATTTTATTTATACAAAGGTTAATTTGGTGACATAAAAATCATTAATATCCATAGCTTTTTTTAAAAAGATGATTCCCAAGCCATTAACAGAGGCATAGAGTGTGCATGCTCACAACAGACAGCCTAGATGTGACAGGAGTCCTAACTTTGCCACCTTCTCATTTGTGACTTTGGGCAAATGCCTTTCCTTTCTGTCATTTGGTTTTCTCATTTCTAAATGGGGTCACATTAGTACACTCACGTTGTGAGGACCAAAGTATTTAATGTATGTGAAGACCTTAGAATGGTTTAGAATAATACCTGGCAAGGAAAAGTGCTATTCACTTTTAACTTTTACTATATCTATATAAAACTACAAGGTTTTCTAAATACATAATAGATCCGGAACAACATTAAGGAGAACTTGATAACTATGACATAAAAAAGGGGACAGCAATACACCATTTGATAAGAAATTATAATCTAATATATAGAAGACATAGACATTAAAAATAAAAGGCATAAATAATGATAGCACAGGGTTTTTTCTGTTGTATAGAGAGAGGACATGTATACAAGTGTAGGGGGAAAGGGTAGAGGAAGAGAGAGAAAGGAAGGGGGAGAGAAGGAGGCAGGGAGAATCTTAAGCAGGCTCCACACACAGTGCAGAGCCTGACTCAGGGCTTGATCTAACAGTCCTGAGAATATGACCTGAACCAAAATCAAGAGTCAGATGCTTAACAACTGAATCTCTCAGGCGCCCCCAATAGCACAGTTCTTGAAGCATGAAACAGTAAAACTAGAGATGATTCATACTTTGAACCATTCTTTTAACATCAATTTAAAAAGTTACACAACTTTAGTTTGATGAATTTATGGATAAAAGTTGATTTAAACAGCATCAAATTAGCTATAAGTTTTAGTTTATAGAACTTCACTTGAAATGTATGAAGAAATATTAATACTCAATAACAGAATGAACAGCCCAAGAGAAAATATGAACACTAGGATAAAAAAGATTTTATCAGACAGTTCACTAAAAACTATATATGAATGGCAAATAAGCAACATGAAAAGATGCCCAAGGTCATTAGCCATTAGGGAAATGCAAATAAAAATAAATACCAGTATATATCTTCTAGGAGGACTAATCTGAAAAACACTGACCACAGTGAGCATCAGCAAAAATGTAGAGCAACTGGGACCCTCATTTGCTGCTGGGAATGTAAAATCTGTAACCAACTTGAAAAACAGTGTGTCAGTTTCCTAAAAACTTCAATATACACCTACCATATGATCCTGACACTTTGCTCCTGGGTATTAACCTAGGAGAAATAAATGAAAGCATTTTCCATGCAAAGGTATGTACACACATATTCACATTGGATTATTTTTTTGATAGCTCAATGCTGGAAACAGTCCAAATGTCTATTAAGAGGTAAATGGATAAATAGTAGAATATCTGCATAATGGAATACTAATAAGCAACATTAAGGAAGAAACTACTGATGTACATAAAAGTACGAACAAATTGCAAAATAATTATTCTGAGTGAAAGAAGCTAGATCAAAAAAGAGTACCTATTATATGATTGCATGTATATAAAATTCTAGAAAATGCAAACTAAGCTATCCTGCCAGAAATCACATCAGTGGTTGGTTGATGACAGGGAGTTAAGGGTGAATGGTGAGGAAGAATTGCAAAGAACTACAACATTACAAAACATTACAAAGTGACAAACATTCTCATTATCTTGTTTTGTTGATGGCTGCACAAATGCAATTATTATGTCAACCTTCGACCTGGATGCTTTCAATATGTGCAATTTATAGATTCAATTATGCCTCAATACAGCTGGAAAAAATAATAAATCAACTGTATGTTTCAGTTTATTGTATTTTTCAATGTCCGGCAATTTATGCAAATAGAAAATAAAGAAACAGTGAGGCTCTCCAAGAAAAATGATTTTGGACCAAATTGCTATCTATATAGTATGCTGAATTTATTTGTGAAGTTAAAATTTTTCTTTAAGCAAACATTATGCCTAATAGTTTTATATTAAAACTTTTGTCCTAGTGAAAATCAGAACTGAGTAATGGAACTGATCAACTTTGACTTTCATTGATGTTTCTGCATGTATGCTACTACTTAGGGGTAGTAGTCACTGTCTGCATTTGCAGGGGATGTTCTAAAGTACCAAACAGGGCGCCTGGGTGGCTCTGTTGGTTGAGTGTCTGTCTTCGGCTCAGGTCGTGATCTCGCCATTGGAGTTCTCGCCAGTCCAGCTCTGTGCTGACAGCCCAGAGCCTGGAGCCTGCTTCGGATTCTGTGTCTCCCTCTCTCATTGCCCCTGCCTGCTCACATTCTGTCTCTCTTTCTCTCAGACATAAATAATAAAAACATTAAAAATTAAAAAAAAAGAAATAAACATTAAAAGAAATAAAGTACCAAATGAACTTGTCCATCTTCTAAACCACAGAACTTTCAAGTTTTATTATGTTATGGATTGGCAAGAGAGCTCTGGCACTTTCTTGCAGGTGAGTGTATCTATGTTGGCCATTTCAGAACATATAGAACAATTAGAACAGACGGAACTATTTAGAAGGACATATCCTTGCCAACAAGGATTTTGTCAGAGCTGCTCCTTTCTGAAACTCAAAAATTATTAAAGGCCACAAAAGTTTATTTAAATAATTTGTATGTGGGAAATATTTTCAAAATCAACCTTTGAACAAAGGAGGTATATTTTATAAGCACATAAAGATGGCAGACTTGTTATAGCCTGCATTTACCATGATATTTACCAAGAAACATCAGCCAATGATAAATGAGTTTGATTCATTTATACTGAAATGATTTCAAAATATAATTATACATACATGTGAGGCCTATTAAACAAAGGAATCAGGACCTCAGGAAATCTGAAAACTACTTTGTTTATTAATACATACATGATCATTTCTTCCAGTGAAAAAGCATCTTCCTTTAAAAGTAAATACATAAACTCCTAGGAGCACATGGGAAGCTGCTTAGTGAAAGGTTTCCCTAATTCTAAACACAAAAAAAGAAGGCATAATTATGTCACAATCTTAAAACAGACCAGAGGATATAATGTGAAGCATATTTTCATTATCAAGTTAACAGAATAGATGGTTTCCTTTGCTGTGTAGAGCTGTGTACGTAGTTCGATGTAGCTACACTTGTTTATGTTTCCCTTTGTTGCCATTGCTTTTAGTGTCAAATCCAAAAAAATCTTTGCCAAGACCAATGTCAAGGACCTCACCAGCTATTATGTTATTCTTCTAGGAGTCTTAGGGTTTTGGGTCTTACATGCAACCTTTAATTCATTTTGAGTTGATTTTTGTTTATACAATAGGGCTGTTTTCGTTCTTTTGCACATGGCTGTCTAGTTTACCAAGACCATTTATTAAGACCGTCCTTTCTCTAGTACATTCTCAGCTACTTTGTTGTAAATTAGTTGACCATTTTTGCCTGGGTTTATTTCCTGGTTATAAATTCTATTCCACTGATCTATGTCTGTGTTTTTTTAATGTTTATTTATTTATTTTTAAAATGAGAGAGAGAAAAAGCAGGGAAGGGACAGACAGAGAGGGAGAGAGAGAATCCCAAGTGGGCTCTGCACTGCAGCACAGAGATTGAGGGGCTCGAACTCATCATCTGTGAGATGATGCCTGAGCCAAAATCAAGAGTAGAACACATAATCAACTGAACCATTCAGGTTCCTCCAGATCTATGTCTGTGTTTTTATGTCGATACAATATTGCTTTGATAATGATAGCATTGTAATATAGTTTGAAATTAGGAAGTATGACCCTCTCAACTTTGTCTTCTGTCTTCAGATTGCTTTGGCTACTCAGGGTTTTTTGTGATTCCATACAAATTTTAAAATAGTTTGTTCATTTTTGGTAAATGCCATTGGAATTCGGATAGGGGTTGCACTGGGTCTGTAAATTGCTTTGGGTAGCATGAACATTTTAATAATATTAATTATTCCAACCCATGAACACAGATTATCTATTGTGTCTTCTGCAATTTCTTTTCATTTTGAGTGTACAATCTTTCACCTCCTTGGTTAAATTTATTCCTAGACAGTTTATTCTTTTTAATGCAATTATAAATGTAATTGTTTTAATTTCCCTGTTTGTTGTTGGTGTACAGAAAAGCACCTGGTCTTTGCACACTAATTTTGTATCCTGCAACTATACTGAATCAGTTTATTAGTTCTGAAACTTTTTTTGGTAGAATCTTTAGGATTTTCTATATATCATATCATTTGCAAATAGAGACAATTTTATGTCTCCCTTTCTTATATGGATGCCTTTTATTTCTTTTTATTGCCTAAGTGCGTTGGCTAGGGCTTCCAGTACTATGTTGAGTAGTGGGCATCTTTGTCTTCTTCCTGATCTTGAGAAAAAAACTTTCAGTTTTTTTTCACTGTTGAGAAGGATGCTAACTGTGGACTTGTCATCTATGAACTTTATCATGTTATGATATCTTTCCTGTACACTGAGTTTGTTGAGAGTTTTTATTGGAATGGATGCTGAGTGTTGTCAAATGCTTTTGCTCTGCATTTATTGATATGATCTTATGATTTTTATATTTCAGTTTGTTAATGTAGTATATCACACTGAGGGGTGACGAGACTGAACCATCCTTGCATGCCTGGAATGAATCCCACTTGATCTTATACTTTAAAATTTTACAACCATGACTTGCATTGTGGAAAAAAAAAAACAGAAAAGAAAGGGAAATATTTCAAGTAAATCTAAGGAATGCGAATGCATCCTAACTTTTGTGTATTTTTCAGGTCAAGTAATAAGTTCCAAAATTAATTTGTGATCATTTCTTCCAGTGAAAAAGCATCTTCCTTTAAAAGTAAATACATAAACTCCTATGAACCCATGGGAAGATGCCTAATAAAAGGTTTCCATAATTCTAAACACAAATAAACTAAGGCACAATTATGTCACAGTCTTAAAACAGAATGAAGGATATAAGGTGAAGTATATTTTCATTATCGAGTTAACAGAATAAATGGAATGGTTGATTTAAATTGAATCTTATAAAAAATAGAGTCTTTTTCTTAGTTTTTCATATTACTGGCATTCCAATGAGAAAAATAATTTAAATGGAAAAACAAAACCACTTTCTTATAGCTGAGTCAGAATTTTATTTGCCAACATTCTAAATCATTGACGAAGCTGATCCCATTATTAATACTGGTCCTATGTGTATTCTTATTTTCTAGGGACATAAAAGCAAGGGATACAGGCAGTCTCCACCCCAGGAAACCGTTGTTCCAGCAAGATGCCTATGTATTTGTTAAAGGGAACTTGACAACTCTTTTTTAACAAACAAAGAAGATCTGGGGCTTTCTATACAGCTATCTTATACTGAGCATTATTCTAAGGTCCTTAAATGTATGAATTCATCTCTCACCACCATGTGATGCAGGACCATTGCCTACTGTTCTCCTTGCACAGGTGAAGCTTGGAGGCCAGAGTGATCATTGGTTCCAGGAAAAGAATGAGTTTAGCCTGTTGGGCTAGCCCATAACCCAATAACTTTTCTTATCATTCTGCTGATCTGGAAACCTTTTTTTGCTGTTTTAGTTTAGAAAATAATATATTTCCACCTAGATGGAACCTGAGTGGCAAGAGGGAAGAGTGGCCAAGTGAATGAGAGTAAGAAGCCAGTGCCCCCTCTCAGAGGGTGTGCAGGACAGGGCTGTGGTTAAGAGGATCATGTTTTGAGTGCCACCTGTTTATGTAATGATATCTTATTTGATGGTGTTAAGGGCATCTTGGGTGCATAGAAGAGACTACTTAGAGGTAGACTTTGGATTTTAGAATTAATTTTTTTCAACATTTATTCATTTTTGAGAAACAGAGGGAGACAGAGTGTGAGTGGGGGAGGGGCAGAGAGAGAGGGAGACATAGAATCTAAAGCAGGATCCAGGCTTCGAGCTGTCAGCACAGAGCCCGACGTGGGGCTCAAACTCACAGACCATGAGATCATGATCTGAGCTGATGTTGGACATTTAACCAACTGAGCCACCCAGGAGCCCCAAGATTTAATTTTAAATTCATTAAAGTTACAAATCAAAATCAAGGTTTTCTTAGGCATTCTACTTAGCCACTGCCTCTACTCCCCAGGAATGTGGTAATTTCAGCCATTAATTTAGAGTAATCTCAAGTTTGTAGGTTTTGGGACCTTTACATCCTTAAAAATAACCGCAATGAGCTGTTCTTTATGTTAACTTTACCTATCAATATTTACTGTATTAGAAATGAAAACTAGAAATTAAAAAATAATTTACTTAAAAGTAATAAATCCCCAACAAAATTAACATGAATGATTTATCTTTCAGTGAAAAATAACTATGCCTTCCAAAGCAATAAAAAAAATCAGTAAAAAAGTAGCATTGCCTTACATTTTTGCAAGTCTCTTTAATGACCGGCTTAACAGAAGACAGCTGGATTCTCCTATTTGCTTCTGAATTCTGCCACAATATCGTACTTGCGGAAACCTCTGCGGGAATCCGCTGGACGTGCTGAGGCAGCAAGAGTGGGAAGGCAAATGGTCTAAAACCTTAGTAGTGCCACGAAAACAGTGTTGATCACGTGAAATCCCTAACGGACCTGGGGACCCCACAGAATCCCGAGGCACACTTTGGAAACTCACAGCAGTGGTGACCTGGACTGCTGTTTGTTACCAACGGATAGTCTAATCCTTCTTAAGTGTCACAAATGCCCAGATGAGAAACTTTCCTAAGCACATAAGTAGTTCTCATGCATTTAATAAGTTAACCTTATAAATGCCACAAACCTTAAGTTTTCTTAAACATTCTAATGAAGAGCATAAGCTTAGTGAGATTTCTGCCCCAAATCCCAAGTTTAAATGATTATATATTTTAGATTGGAATTATCAGGCTGTAATTACACTAGGGTGACCTTAAAATTGCATGTCTGTAAATTACCAATTGTGCACAGATTCTCCTTAAAACAAAAATATTAACATTATGGTCTTGATTCTCTTAAATTTATATTTTAATTCCATATCTTCTCACTGGTAAAAGGCGCTTGCTTTCTAGGGAAGACAATGATCTTCCCAGTTTAACTGGGATTCCTTTTGACACGTTCCTTTGGTCAATGTATTCATGGGATTTTGTTAGCTGATTTTATGAGAGGCACTAGACTCCACATGGTCATTATATCAATGTACTCTCAAGAAGGAGAAAGGATGTGGCCCATAACCCTACATGGGCATGACCTATTTTTTCCATCTATTAAAAAAGTTTAAAACTCTCACACAGGCTGGTGGCTTGAATGGATTTTGAATAAGACTGGATATTAAGGTATGTAAATGTCTTCTTGCCTAAGGACCTTTGAACCTGAAAATAATTCTTCATTCATCCACATTATCTGGACTGTACAGACATACAGATATTTAAACTTGCACCTGATTACATTTTGGATAGCTCATGTGGATCTTCCTGGCATAAAAACAAGTATAGCTCAACCTATACATGATCTCTTGAGATACAAAATTCATCCTAACTTTATAAAAATAGTATTAAATCAAATTTTTCTATTAAAAATCTTAGTCATTAAAGGGAGCATTTCGATTGAAAACACAGACCTTAATGAAATGAAACCCATGTAATCATAGGTTAACAAGGTAAAACGGAAGGAATTCACTCTGCAATTAAACAGTCTAACGATCTTTAAATGGCACAGAAATTTAAAAAAATCAGTTGGCATTCCACTGTCCCCAACCGCAGCATTTCGGAGGAAAAAGAGCTGCAAATCCCTGGATTAAAGGAACAATAAATGTATCTGCACGTTCAGAGGCTGGAATGTTGGAGAGGACATCTATGTTGGGTGCGATTTCTCTGGGATCATTCGCAAGCTGCAGACACTGAGCCGGTGCTGGAGAGCCGCAGTCTGTCACTTCATGAGAGGGCAGTCGCCGGCTGACACGCAGCCAGCCAGCCAAGGCGCACGTGGCTCCAGACAGAAGTCTCGGAGACGTAAGCGTAATGCTAGACATATTGTCAGAGACTGGAGAGGAGCGTTCCATTTCTCAGTCATTTCAGTCCTATCTGAAGAATATGGGAATATGTTCAAGAATTCATCAAGCCCGGAAAAAGAGGATGGGGCTCGATGAAATGAATGGAATGAACAAACACCATGACAGTACTCTAAAGTTGTATTTAGCGAAACTGACTTTGTTCAGATTGCTCTTCTTGATAAAAAACAACAACAGAAAAAAAAAAAAAAACCAGCCTCAGTTTTCCCAAATGGGCTAAGAGTTTTCTATTCCATTTGAAATTTCATTAAGTTTCCAATTTAATAAATGCTACTTCTTAAGGTGCAAACAGTCTCCATATTTCGTGTACAGAAGACAAAAGCACAGGCACAAAACATTTAATCCATCATCTAAATCTCAAACTTGAACCACAAAGATGTTTATTTATTTTTAAGGTGTATTTTTATTTATTTTGAGAGAGAGAGTAAGCAAGGGAGGGGCCGAGAGAGAGGGAGAGCGAATCCCAAGCAGGCTCTGCACCACCAGCATGACGTGGGCCTCGAACCGTGAAACCATCACCCAAGCTGAAACCAAGAGTTGGATGCTCCACTGTCTCAACCACCCAGGAGCCCCTCACAAAGAAGATGCTTAATTCAAAGGAAGAGGATTTACCCAAGGAGAGAAATTTCTAAAACTATATTTCAATTTAAAAATTTATATATTACAGATCTCCTTCATTTTTCCTAATGCAGCTGGGTAACCTGTGGTTCTTACTGGAGTTCATCTTTCACTGCATTGTTGAAGCCTTGTAATACCACTGAGGAAAGTCAAACAGAATTTGGGCCATAAACTACCATCTCCAGTAGCAAATATCTAAGCTATAGAAAATTATTTCTGGTTATAATTCACATTCCCAACAGACCTTAAGGTGAAGCTATTCACTTTTTATTGTGAAATGTATTGTATCTATAGACTGTCCATCATGTGTCTGTATAGTGCATGCATGTGTGTCTATGTGTCTATGTGTATGTATGTGTGTTTATGCATGTGTATGTGTATGTGTGCATAAAGGTCAAAGAAAAACACCCATGTACCCACAACTCAGCTTACCTTTCAGGTTCTCTATGAGCCTGTCCACATCAATCATATAAAGCTGTGTTTCATGGGGCATTAATATATTTTCTCTGGTAAAGAAGAAAGTCAGTCTCTAGATGCAGATTCATAAAGATCAAGAGAAAAACCTTTGGTTATAAGGTCAAATTCAGAGCTCATTGGCTTGGACTATCCATGCTTTAGAGCAAATTTCCCAACAAAGGCTGAGAACGTGTGAGCAATCAACTCCAGACGAACATGGCAATAGCATGTGCGTGCTTTGTCCAAGCGGACAGGATGCCCGGCAGGTTACAGGTTGAATGGCCCTATTGCTGACGTAATAACATTCGTGTCTGTTCAGAAAAATCTCAGATATTTCTGACATATTGCTGTGTTATTTATTCTTCCTTTACCTATCCATTCCAAAAAGTTAACTTGTCTAAGTTCTTGCCCTGGATGGTAGGAACCCCCTACAAAAAACCTGAGATGAAAATTAGAAGCATTATATTTTTAAAAAGTATTTTCTTATTATGATAAGGATTTTTAAATATTCTTACTGCTTTTAACAAAAACAATAATAACAGAATGAAATTATTATAATGACTCCATATTTCTTCACAAAAAATGAAAACAAAAATTAAAGATAATTATAAAAAATAGACAAATCGGACTACACTAAAATTTAAAACTTTTGTGCATCGCGGAGCATAAGCAATGGAGTGAAAAAGCAACTCACAGAATGGGAGAAAATATTTGTAAGTCATACACCTAATACGAGATTAATGTCCAGAATATATAAAAATATATATATAAGTCAAAAACAACGAAACAAATTTAAAAATGGGCAAAGGATGTGAATACGTAGTTCTCCAAAGAGGACATACAAATGGCCAACAGGCATAGGAGAAGATGCTCAATATCACTAAGCATTAAGTAAATGAGTATCAAAACCACAATAAAACATCACTTGACACCTACTAAGATGACCACTATCAAAAAAACAGAAAACAATAAATGTTGCCAAGGAGGTGGAGAAATAGGAGTGCACTGTTGGCGGGAATGTAAAACAGCACAACCACCATGGAAGAGAGTGTGAAGGCTCTTCGAAAGGTAAAAAATAAAATCGCCATATAATCTAGCAATTCCACTCCTGGGCATATGTGTGAGAAAGAATTGGAAGCAGGATCTCAAAAAGATACCTGCACACCATGTGCACAGTGGCACTGTGCACAACCGCCAGAAGTTCTGGGAGCAGCCTAAGTGCAGATCAAGAGACGAATGGAAAACTGGATGTGGGTGATACACGTGATGGAGCGCTACTGTTCAGTCTTCTGACATGTGCTCCAATGTGGTTGGACCTTGAGGACATTATGCTGGTGACATAAACGAGTTGCGAGAACACAAATGTTATACGATCCCACTTACATGGGTGGGGCACCCAGAGTAATCATCATTACCAAAACAGAAAGTAGAATGGTGGTTGTCAGTGGCCTGGGGGTGATGGGGTGTTCTTGTTTAGCGGGGGCAGGGGTCAATTTTACAAAGTGGAAAAGTTCTGGCGACTGGCTGCACAACAATGGGAATGGACGTAACACCATCGAAGTGTGTACATGGAAAAGGTAAATGCTCCCCACGTTTGGATTGCAAACAGCTCTAAAAACAAATTGTCCTACAGATGTTTAGGGAAATGCTTCTAGTTTCATATGGACACACTTCCAGCAGGTTTCATAAATAATGATTTGCACACTAAACACTAACTTAAAAAAATACATATTCAGAACCTAGTATTTGCCTGGTGTTGAAAATGTTACTTTTATTACAGAAAGAGCCATCAATGGATACTTTCATTAATTTTTCTAGAGCTCAGGATGGGCTTTTCTGGACAGAGAGTCTATTTTCTGTCCTCTAAACTCATCACTAGTGGAAATCCCTCACCAGTCCAGCATTTCACCCTTCCAGTTACCTAGTTTCTTTCTACACCAACATTTATGATCTTAAATGGATACGTCATCTCCAACAATACCTCAAATTGTCTGGGTTTGTTACCAGAATGATTTTTTATTATGAATTATAATCTCAAAGTCCAAAGTGACTCCTCCCACTCAAAATGTTTTCTTTTTCTTTTTAAATAATAAGACCAATTTAGTAGTATTATGGGCATTTCTGTATTAAAAGTTTCGTGATAAAAAAGAAGGAATGAGGGCATCAGGGAAACAGCCACCTGCCCATCAGCACTGTGGTAAACAGTTATTGCACAACGAAGAACAAAGGGTAGTGACTGGATTGCATAAAAAGCATAGCAATGGAGAGCAGTAAAAAGCATAGAAATGTCTGAGCAACGGCTATGAGCGCAGCGACAGGAAAAGAGCGGCACCATGTATCATTTATTGAGCCCTCATGCTTTGCACTGTATTCAATACTTGATAGACTGCCCATTGACTTACTCATCACAGTAAGCACATGTGGGGGACTGTTGTCCCCCATGTTTTAGAAGTATAACTGACATTCAGTGACTTTAAGTAATTTGCCCAGTGTCACACAGGTGGTCCCCATGAGCCTATCACCCTTGTTCTAATTGGTCTTGGGGTCCATCAAACTGTGATAGAGCCGGACGCTCCTCTGAAATGCATGTAACTTGATCCATCTTAACCTCACTCCTACTCTGTCCTGCTTTATTACTCAATCAGCTCAAGCATATTGACATTTCCTTGAAGAAAACAGTTTAAAAACCACTTCCATCACAGAGGATCAATCAGGTCACAAAGATTATTTGCTCATTTTATGGATCAGGAAACAACCCCACATTGCCATCGGTCATGTCACCATGGCTCATATCCCAGGCCTCTCTTCTGTCCCCCATCAATCACCAAACAGTACAGCCCTAGCGAATTAACTGAGGGAAACACAAGATTTGAGAGAGGAGAGTGACGGGAAAGCTCTTCCGGCATGGGATTCAGTCCCTTAGGATAATTAATAATTAGCTTCCTGAAATATGAAGTTCCACTTAAGGAATGACATAATCCTCTCCACTGGGTTCTTAAAGGCAATATTTCAGATGAGGAAGATGAGTTCAGCCTTCTATCACTGGGTTTTAAAATCGCTCTCCTCCCCCGGTCCCAGCCTACAGACTTCAAAAGCAACAGGTTCAGACATCTCACATATACTTTGTACAATGTGGGGAAATGTTCCTTTAATATGTTCAGAGGTTATGGCAATTATGGGAAAATACCTCTGTCTTGAGCTTCCATGAGTAACCCACCATTTCAAATTTCATTTCTCTGTTTAAAATAAAATATGTCTCAGGGTGCCTGGATGGCTCAGTCGGTTAAGTGTCCAACTGCAGCTCAGGTCATGATCTCATGGCTCACGAGTTGAAACCCAGCGTAGGGCTCTATGCTGACAGCTCGGAGCCTGCAGCCTGCTTTGGATTCTATATTTCCCTCTCTCTCTGCCCCTCCCCTGCTCACATTCTCTTTCTCTTTCTCTCTCTCTCTCCCTCTCTCTCTCTCTGTGTCTCTCTCTCAAAAATAAACATTACAAAATTAAAAAAATAAATAAAACATGTCTTATTTCCAACTCAACAAATTGTGAAGAAACCAGCCATCCATTGGGAAAACTAGTCAAACTTCTTGTTTTCAATTGTTTTTTGGGATATTAACCTAAGTGATACAATCTGAAAAACTCCCCATCAGTTCACATGGTGGTCGCGCCACTGCGAGAGGCGAACGATCAGGCCCAACAGAGCATGACCAGAGCCTGGAGTCCTCAGAGCTACAGTGCAGGCCTCTCCCTTCTGATCCGGGTTTATAAGCACTTACACTTGGCCAGCTCCACTCTGCAAAGGGCCAAGCAGGGTAGAAGCAGGCGGGAGAGGCAGGAGATCATGGAGGACACCACCACAGGAATCGCCATGCCATCCTCATGCTTGAACTGAAGGAGTCATGGCAGAATTTTAGGTAGGTGGGTGATAGATTTACATTTAAAAGTTCATTCTGCAGAAGAGGAGGATGGACGGGGAAAGAGCTGGACTAAAGACTGAGACCAGTTAAAAGGTGCATCAGCCCAAGTCCCGGCAGGAAACCCACTGGCACACCCAAACAGGGGTAAGAAATCACTAAAGGTGAAGGGCCCAGGGACCGGCAATAATGAAAACTGTCACAGCCCAAAGAAGAAGGCACAAGAGGAACAGTGTGACTGGAGGCTGTTGAGAACCAGGGATGGATGAACAGCTCCCCAGAGGAGCCATGTCCAGAGAGGAAGGCGACCAAAGCCAGAAGCACGGGGACCACTCTCTCCCTGTGTGCCCTCCGCCATCTTCAGGGCCTCCCCTGGATTTAGCTCAAGCACAAGAGCCCCCATGGAGGTCACCCTCCCAGGACACTATCCCAGATGAAGGGCAGAGAATGGACTGGAGTGGAGGTGGCCAGTGGGAACTAACCACCCAAACAACTCTTGATAGAATCACAGTACAGGTGCCAGGGCCCTGAACAAGGGGAGTGGCACTGACAACAGATAGGAAGGGGAAGACAGCAAAGACGATCTGAGAGATAAACTCAATATGACTTGGTTCCGAACTGGATGTGAGGAGGGAGAAAAGGGAGCATTCACAGATGACTTTGGGGTTTCTGGTTTTGGGGGTGGGGATGCTGCTTTTAATTAGAAGAAGGTACATACATTAAAATGTAGGTTTAGAGGAGAAGAATCGGTTCATACAGATGCATGTTGTGTCTGAGGAGCAGCCCAGTGGGCATAAAGTGTGCATGACTGGCACTTTATGCCCCAGTGGAGGTCTGCGAGGGAAATAAGATTTGGGCATAATCATCAAATGGAGAGAAGTTAAAGCCAAGGGAAAGGATGCAAAACCTGTGGCTATGACATCAGAAAAGAAAAGCAGAGGGTCAAGGAGTAACCCTGTGGAACATTATTAATGTTTAACATCCAAGAAACGAGAAAGGCCACCAGGAGTCTGCCAAAGAGACCAACAGTGGACACTGTAGAGGGAAGGAGAGGTCTGCACAGGGCGTCACAATGGAAGGTAATTGAGATAAAAGGAACCGGAGTGTCCAGTGGGCCTGGTGAAGAGATGGTCATGCAGACTTTACGAAGAGCAGCCATACGGGGTGACGAAGGCAGAATCCATTGCCTTTGGTAGGGCTGAGCACAGGGGAGCCAGAAGTGAAAGTGAAAGTCCTCTAACCTTTTTAGGAGGTTGCTGGCGCTGGGAATGAGCCGTGGAATGAGGCAGTGCCCGCCATGGGAGGCAGGACCAAGGGCGGGGTGTGTCTTCTCAAAATAACAGGTGAGGACAGTCTGCGGAAGGGGACTAAGAGAGAGGGGTTGAAAACACAGGAAAGAAATAAGATCCCCAAAGAGATGTCACAGAGAAGGGAGCCGCTGGGAACAGATGAGGGAAGAGCCCAAACATGAACAGATGACATACAATTTCAGTGACATCCATCGTGGGGGGTCAAAGTGGCTCATGCTCCGTGGCCTCTGTGCAGACCCTGGCGGTGGCATGGGGCGGGCTCCGTGGCCTCTGTGCAGACCCTGGCGGTGGCATGGGGCGGGGCTGCGGCTGTGGGAGGGGCACGATTAGTCCATGGTCTCATCTATTTCTGCCTCAGAGTCCACACTCTCCAGTGTGGAAAAAGAGAGAGAGGAGAGGGAGAAAGGCAAGAAGCACGTTGGTGTGTAAAGGAGAAAAATTAGTTCAGAACAGTTTGTCGACATTTGAAATGGGGAAAGTTTAAAACACTGACACCTTTGTCACTGCTTCCCCAGACAGGTCACATGCGAACCCTGCTCTGATTCACCTGCGACTCCCATCACTCCTGAGTCACAGTTGTGCCTTATCCTTAACTCGGGAACCTTTAATTTAGCTGCCCCACCTTTAAACTGGAGTCATGGATGAAGCAACTTAGTTTAATGCCACTTCAAAACAGAGTAATGGAGCGCTTACGTCTCGTGTTCTCCTGAGACTGAGGTCCGAGCCAAAGACCGATCCGAGACAGACGCTGAATCCGTCTCCCCAGCCTTTTCAGGATACCAGTTGCAGAAGAACAAAAAGGTACCAGGTACAAATGTCCCTCAGGCACATTCAAGATGCAAAGAAGCCACGGAAACACAATTCTTATTTTCTCTGTCTCAACACAGATCCAGCTCGAAACCTCTGTTCTGCTGGGCTGGCAGGGAAATTCAAGCAATAACAATAACAATAATCATAACAACCACAATGATGACTGGGGTCTTTCCAAGGTCCTGGTGTCCCCCATAGAACCAAAGTGTGAGAAAGCCGGCTTCCGAGTCCTATCTGCTGTACACACTGGCTTTTGCATTCAGAGCTCCCAGCTCTGTGCATTGATGAGGTACAGGAATTGATTTTACAATTAAGAACTGACATCTAAGCCCAGCCTCTGAAGTCTTGCCGTGTCCCCAGGCAATGCCATGAATTCCTCAAGGGACCCCGGCTCAGAGATCCCAACTGTCAACACTGTATTTTAGGGGAAGGGTAAGCCTCTGACAAATCACTTCTGCTCTCTTCCCGTTGCCCTCAGAGACCTATCGTAGTAAAACCCCATCAACAAGTTTAGGCTTTTATAGGAGACTGGAGATGCTGCTGATTGAAAAAAATATGAAAACAGAAGGAGAGGTAAGGAAATGCTAACGTATAAATATCTCTCTGTTCGAAGTGAGGGAAAGGGAAAGTTGGGAGAATAAATCCAAGTCAACACTACAATCCCTTGCCTTGATTTTCACAGGACATGAAAAGGAACACATCAAAATTATGACGTGAAACGGAACTTCAATCATTTCATGAAAAGACAACAACCCCCCCTCCACGAGATCAGAAACTTTAGAGACCACAGTTTTTACAGCGGTTTCACTTTACACCTTGGACGAGATCCCTCCGCATCTGCCACAGGTCACCTACTGTCGCTTTACTGTAAGCCAGTTTAGCTTTCAAAAACACATCACCCTCTTGATAAATCCAGTGAAATGAGAATGAACGTGCCATTATTTTTCTGTAATGCACACAAAAAATCAAAACATTGGAATCACGGAGGGATAGAGTTCTGCTCATGGGAAATGTCCCAAGATGTATTTTGATGCTGATAATAGAGAGCAGGATGATGAAAGAGGAAAGGCACCCCCTCCCAAATAAACTGAAGCAAACTATAATTGACTTTTCATCCATAAAGTCTCTTGGCTTAATTTAATTTACTTGGTGGTGTTTATTTTATTGTTTTGTTTTGACTCCTCAGTTTAAACTGTAAGCTATTTGGAAAATCAGAACCTAGCTCATTTCTTTGGGAAAAGGCTCACGTTCGTGGATTTCCCCGCACTCCCTCCGAGAGACGCCCAGAGCGAAATGAAGCCTCCTTTGCTTTCTCTGTCCTGAATCTTGTTTAAAAAAAAAAAATTCATCACTTGTGCAGCACTTACACTTATACGAAGTATTTTGTATATATGTGCAGATACTCAAAGAGAAAACCATTTGGGGCCCCCTTACCCATTAAATTTTAACCTCTTTAAAAAATCATCAACAGAGATGACATCTGTTTCCTGAGAGTGTTTCACATTCTGGAGGAGAGCAGTGTGCGCTGTTGTAAGAAAGGATTCTTCTCAGAACGGGATGATTCGAGCTGGGTCCATCCTCTGACTTACAATCAATCAATCAGTTTATTGTTTGAAATTAAAATTTATCAGGGGATACACTTGTCTTTATAATGCCATTTTTATCCATCAAGAAGAAATAGCATAGTCCATTATGTAGCTTTTTAAAAAATATGTCACATTCTCCAAGTAGTAAAACAATGGTTTGTTATTTTTGCTCAGAATTTTTTTAACCATAGACGTTCTACTTCAGTTCTCTTAGCGACCTTCCTTATGTATAAGCTGCTGATTGTCTCTCAGATTGGCAGCAATTCTTTCACTCAAAAAATAAAATAAAATAAAACTTTTAGGGACATATGGCTTTACTTCCACCTCCAGGTTTCAAATTTACTTGAAAACACCTACACAGAGTTGGAAGTTCCTAAAGTGTCAACAGCTGAAATGTCCCAGGAGCTGCGAACACTTTTCATGTAAAGAGTCAGAGATGGAAAATTACTGGATTTAAAGAACGAAGAAGAAGGTGGCCTTACAGCAATTCTCTCAACATCGTTTTATTTCTCTGAGACTTCTCATGGTCTAGCAAAATGAGAGCGATGGAAGAAACAGCCTACATAAAAATTTTCAAACTTTGTATTTTGTAAATCCAGCCAGGTGAAATATACTTTAAGGAGGATTTTTTTTTTTTTGCTCTACTAAAACTAAGAAGCACGAACTAACACTGATTCTTAGTATAAAGACACTGAACATTTTAGGCAAGGTTCTGATTCCTAAATATAACATGTGTCACATATAGTACAAAAGACTGGTATAACTTAGTATTCAAAATCATGGAATTACTTGTAAAGACTTTCAGTATTCTAAAAGTCAACTCTAAAACTAAGGAAATAGAAAATAGAAAAAAATAGCACTAACTTCTGGCATTGATGTTTATATCAGAACATGTTTCTCCTGGTACACAATTCAATTGTCAACCACCCTGGAACTAATTTGGTCATTTTACAGGGAAATGGTTAAAATAGATTTAGATTTATTTGTCTAAAGAAAATCTAATCTCTGCCATCCAAATGAATAAACATTAAACATTGTTTAAAAAACCTACAATGTCCACAGCATTAAAATTTTTTTTTAATGTTTAATTATTCTTGAGAGAGAGAGAGAGAGAGACAGAGGATGAGCAGGGGAAGGGCAGAGCAAGAAAGGGACACAGAACAGGGCTTGAACCCACGAACTATGAGATCATGACCTGAGCTGAAGTCAGATGCTTAACCAACTGAGCCACCCAGGTGCCCCTGTTCACTGCATTTTTAATTGAAAAGAGAAGTTTAGAAAATGGTGCAACAGAGGCACCTGAGTGGATCAGAGAGTTAAGCATCTGATTCTTGATTCTAGCTCCGGTCATGGTCTCACAGTCATGAGATTGAACCCTGCATGGGGCTCCATGCTGGGCATGGAGGCTGCTTAAGATTCTCTCTCTCTTTCCCTCTGCCCCTCCCCACTCACACTGGTGATCAAAAGAAAGAAAGAAAGGAAGGAAGGAAGGAAGAAAGAAGGAAAGAAAGAAAATGCTCTGATTGAATGAAACATCTTGGAAATACATGGTTTTCAAATATTTAAATAAATATAAATAAATGATTAAGGTAGTAGAGGTCCAGTTGAATACCAGCAGTTATGAGTGATACTCCTGAAGACATACTCTTCTCTCAGTTATAATACTGAGACTATAAGTCTCAAAATAATACTATTTCGTTTCTTTAAAGCCTTTCCGTTAAACGTGTATGCCAGCAGCTTTCTGCATGCCGCTGGAGTTCTAGCTATCGAAAATGAAACAGTGAGGCTTTGCTCAAACTGAGAAATGGCCACAAATGTATCCGAAGTTACACATTCTCAAAACACCGTAAAAGTTTAGAGCACTGAATGCCGTCCTAAACCACAGTATAAAATGCTGAATGCAGTCTTAAACCACCGTTGAACTTCAGTGAACCCTGACACCAGGGATAAGTTGATTTTGCAACAGTAAATCCACAGGTACAGCAGGACCACTGCTGTATGCACAGTAGAGATGTGCCTGTATAGATACAAACGCTGCTTCGTATAAACACAAACATCTTGCAGAATGTATTCTTTGCCAATGCATCTCACGATCCGCACCAAATATAGAAAACCCAACCATTTGGGGATAAGCTTTGTTGCTACCACTTTGAGTCTCCTTAAACAAAAGTCAGCAAACTCCCCAAGTAGTACAACTGTGCTTATCAAGTTTTCTGGTTTTAGAAATGTACTTTTTATTCCCTGGCTTGTAAATCAAATGAGTCATTTGAAAAGTCCTTCGCTCCTGATTTCCAAATGTTTCCTTTTCTTTCTTAATGTTTATTTATTTATTGGGGGAGTGCAAGCGGGAGAGGGGCAGAGAGAGGGTTAGAGGATTTGAAGCGGGCTTTGTGCTGACCACAGTGACCCTGACTGGTGGCTCGAACTCACGAACTGTGAGATCATGACCTGAGATGGAGTCACAGGCTCAACTGACTCAGCCACCCAGGTGACCCCTGATTTCCAAATGTTAAAACTAATGATATCAAGTTATATCACAACACAGAATGAAGGAATAATTTGTGCCTGGAAAAAATAATTTGGACATGAAATGGGAGAAAAAGCTGCCCTACTTACATGTTTTATGATACTTTCTGATATATCCTATGTGGGGATAATCATTAAAATGGCTTTAAAGGGGGAAACATGTTAAATAGTATGGAAAACACCGAGGAGCACAATTAAAGTGGTTATATAGAGCAGTAAATGGGAGACTTGCTTGTCAGTGGATTTGAACATCAGGGTTTAATTACAGTTCTGAAGATTTATTTACCACTTAGTGGCAAGTGCCGCTAAGTAAGTGTGATAGGCGCTAAGGATTGCTTTTGAACAAGATTAAAATCAACGGTGGTAATACGTCAGATGCATTAATGACTTCTGCTCTCCTTGGGCCTGAATGAAGGTCTCCCCGTGAGTGGATGTTTTGCTAACCTGTTGGTTCTCTGAGTGTTTGACACTGTGTCCTCCAGTGGAGAAATGCTAGCTTCCTGGTCTAGTCATAACATTCTTCATCTTTAACCTCAGATCACTCCACGTTGTCCTTCTGGTAAAATTCTGAGCCTAACAGAGAAGTGTGTAGACTCTCTTGGATGAGGTCACAAAAAGGCAACAAGTTGGAAATTGTCCCCTTCTGTAGAGAAGTTGGTCAGAAGTAACACTTGGAGAGAAATCAGCAGGAATAAGAGAACAGATAAAAACCTAGCCATTTGTCTTTGAAAATGGACAGGGGGAAAGTTTGGGGCAGCTACTGATATTAATATAGTTATTATACTTTCTAATATAAGTTAACACAGTTTTCCTAGGTAGTATGAACTCCATATTGAATTGTAACCACTGACTAAATAGATCATAGAATTGATCTCAGGCAGATGAAATAAAATATATGAGCTTTATTGTGTTTTTGAAAAAAGGGTCTAAAGTAAGAAATAACTCAAACAAATCCAATTATTACTTTTGTTTGACACCCAACTGATTTTGGAGATGAAGCAGAAATCAAGGCCTTCGGGCATTAGAAGGAAGATCCAAACAAAACCAAAACTAAAAATACTTGACAATTTCTGATAAGGAAAAAAAATGGCAGGTATATTAGGGATGAAGAATAGAATTTTAGTGTTAAGGTGCATCAATCATGAAAGATCACTTCATGCTCAGATAATTATAAAGGGCATAATGTTTCTAGACTAGGTATATTTTTTAGAGAAAAAGGACAAAACCTCTTCACTGCAATGATGCTTTCTGAGAACAAGTTTTCTTTTTCTTTTCTTTTAATTAAACAAAATTTGTAATGCTTATTATTCTGAGCTCAGAGCTAATGACCCACACATTTACTTAAGAGGTTATGGAAACTCCAGAATATTCATTCAGAGTAATCTTTTTGTTTGTTTCAATAAAGACTAGAATGATAAATGTTGCTACAGTACTTACTTTATTTTTTTTAATGTTTAATTTATTTTTGAGAGAGAGAGAGACAGCTTGAGCAGGGGAGGGTTAGAGAGAGGGGGAGACACAGAATCTGAAGACAGGCTCCAGGCTCTGAGCTAGCTGTCAGCACAGATCTCAACGCAGGGCTCGAACCTGAGATCATGACCTGAGCCAAAGCCGGACGCTTAACCGACGGAGCCACCCAGGCGCCCCACTACAGTACTTACTTTAAAATAAAAAGAAATAACACATCCTAAGTAGTAAATTTAAGTCCCTGTTTTCTCATGTTAAATGGTGTAACCATATCCTTTCATCTCTGCTGTGGACTGTACACTGGAGACCAAGGCACAGGCTGATTAACACCACAGGAAAGGCATTGCAGTGTGTGAGCCCTGTCTCGGGGACCAGGGGATACCAGAAAAGCAGAGGCCAAGGGCAAAGTGTCTTTAAAACAACAACAACCACCACCATGTTTTCCATTGAGTAGATGTCAGAACAGTGGTGTCAAGAATGGATAAGGGCCTTACAAAGAAAAGAGCTCCACCCAGGGAAGGAAGAGTGATTCCATTTTAGAGAACTGATTAAAGATTGTTGGAAGTGAAGGACTGACTGAACAATGGAGAGTTGTCATAAACCCACACCATCTATCACTGGGTAGTACGTGGTGCTACACACTCAGAAGCTTGGCAGTTGGTTGAAACCGAAATTCAAGATGGAGGCCAAGACTACTCCAGAGATAGATGTGGGGATGTCTTCTCCATACAGAGCTTTCAGGTTTTCTGTTATTTTAAATGTGACACACAGAACCAAACAGATAATTTTCCAGCTGTGCTCTGACCAGTGCCTGGGATAATAAGCATAATATGTACTGTGATGTGAAGCCTGTTTCCACTAATGGTGACTGTGGACAGAGACTGAGTTGGGAATTGGCAGCTACATCTTACAATGGGCTTACACTGAAGTCTACGGTCAGCTGACATCCTCAGACCTTTTCATTTTCCATGTTAGTCAGTGCTTCTCTTGTCTTTTATCTGTATGATAACATTTTTAACTTAAATATAGGATTTTATGTTTATTCCTGTTATATTTAATCTTTTTGGTTTTGATCCAGTGATTCAAAGTCAGCCTGCCAAAAATTCAGATTGCCAAATAAAGGATACCAATCAGCAGTTTTCCATCTTCCCTGGAGAAACTAAGGAACTTCATGTTAGAAATGCATCCTAAAAAATTTGGGGAAGATACAAAGAATTTCTTAAAGGAAGGCTCAGAGAAGCAGAAAAGATACAGGGAAAGTTTTTGGTCTCTGCTTTGTAAAAAATGAAATTATCAAGGCATTTTTTTTAAGTTTACTTAAGATAGAGAGCAGGGGAGGAGCACAGAGTGGGGTACAAGAGAGAATCCCAAGCAGGCTCCCCATTGTTAGCACAAAACATGACACGGGGCCCAAACTCATATACCACGAGATCATGACCTGAGCTGATATTAGGAGTCAGATGCTCAGCCGACTGAGACACCAAGGTGCCCCTAAAGGCATTTTTTCAAATTATAAAGTTTCATCTTATGAAAAATGGTTAAAACATAGTCCTTTAAGTAAACTTTTATCCCTGCCTCAAGGAGAATTGGCCACCCTTTGTGTCCCATATGTATCTTGTTTTATATGTAGGTCATAATACTGGTAAGATATATTGCCTTCTTTGCCCATTGGTCTACTTTTTATGCTCAACTATGAGGTCTTAGGAATAAGAATCATATTGTATTGGTCTTGATATCCCCAGATATATATATAGATATAGATATAGATAATGGGCATTTAAAACATTTTTTTAATGTTTATTTATTTTGGAGACAGAGAGAATGAGAGAGAGAGAGAGATTGAAAGAGAGAGAGAGCACGAGCAGGGCAGGGGCAGAGAGGCAGACACAGAATCCGAAGCAGGCTCCAGGCTCCGAGCTGTCAGCACAGAGCCTGACGTGGGACTTAACTCACGAACGTGAGATCATGACCTGAGCTGAAGTCAGATGCTTAAGTGAACTACCCAGGTGCCGCTAGATTTTTAATGGTTGATTTAATAAATCATTGAATGAACTGAAGGCAAAGTATGAGGGAAAAGAAATCAGTCATTTCATCTACAAACATTCAGCATCTCTGGTTGAGCTTGAGATTTTAGGGGCAGGGCCACTGCTTGACCCCCTGGAGAGATGAATAGAGGGTGTCAGATCAGACAGTCTATGAAGGTGACCTTGAGTCTTGGGGATCCATTATACCCACAAATTTAGGTCTAAGGCTATTTACATACAAATATTATAATATGCCTTTTATATTAAAATATTATAACATAAAATAATAAAAAGTGGTGCCTAAAATATGGGTTTTCATATAAAAATCAAAGATCCTATTATTTTATATTTATCACTAAGGTATTTTATGGCACTTGTAAATAAAAGGTCTTACTTCTAAAGTCATGCACTTAACAGGGACTTCTATAGACCTTCAGACACAAGTCTGAAATATATAGTTTTATGTAAGTTTCATGTACTAATATATGATTTTTTTTCATGAACATCGCTTGCATTTGGTACTTTGAGTCATCTTTGGCAGAGAGAGGTCTACAAATGTAGGAGGCTATTTTCACTCAGTTGAGTGAGTTAGTAGATATTAAATTTGGTTCCTCATTGAAATCAGTACATTAACTATTCATAAGTTAATTTACTGTTTGGTTCTCATATAACGATGCTTCAAAAACTCATTAAAGTAAGAGTTTTGCTTTTTTGTAACACCTGAAGGCTTATGATGGCTTTGTAAACCCACTTCCTTTTCTGCAAAGTTGTCTGGGCATTTGTGAACTATCATATACATGTGCATATATGTAATCCACTTCACTACACTGCTAAAGCCTGCATGGTGTTTTCATAAAATGGTCAAGGCAGCATTTCCCCCAGCTTTGCACTCACACCTGCTGGCCTTCTGGTTCCTCTGTTGCAGAGCATGACATGAGGGCACAAGATAGTTGAAAAAATAAATATGTATTTTTTAAGAGTTTATGTATTTTTGAGAGGGGGAAGGGGCAGTGAGAGAGGGAGACACATAATCCAAAGCAGGCTCCAGGCTCTGAGCTGTCAGCACAGAGCCTGATATAGGGCTTGAACTTGGGATTGGCAGGACCATGACCTAGGCTGAAGTTGGATGCTTAAACAACTGAGCCACCCAGGCGCCCCTATATGTTTTAAATATCTCAATGCCCTTCCATTTATTTTCCTTTCAATTTTCTTTTGTGAACAAAAGATGGTTGTCTACTCAAGCACTGCAGTAAAACATCTGAAAATGGAGAATGAAAGACACAACTGAACATTTCTGGTGGGGGTCTGATTATAGCCACTCATCGAACAGGTGATCATTTACTTAGTCAGCAATTGCTCCCTGAGCTTCTCTCATATACTATGCACTATGCTACCTATTGGAGGTCTATGAATTCTAGAGGTGAGTTAATGAAAAAAAAAATTCCTCCATATGATATACAAGCACTTCCAGGCATAGGACCTTCATCTCCAAAGACCAGTTTCAACTGGACAGTGTGGAGGCTGATCAATATTCTAGATTGTAGTTTCATAGATAAGGTCCTCAGGCTCATCCACTCTTTGGGACCTGCAGGAATGGCATTCTAACTAGCAAATGAACCAATCTGCATACATGCTTAAATCAAGTTTGTTTAAAATTAGAAAATGGCATAATGTATTCAAAAGTTTTTATGCAGTATTCACATAGAATTAAAAATGTGCCACATGGTTTGCATTAAGAGAGCAGAGATGTGTGGCTCATCTATGGGTCTATTGGAAGGGGCAAAAACCAAATTTCAAGAGACCTTCGTACTTCAGTGAAAACGGAAAGATAAAACCAGAATGCACCTGTGAAAAAGCTATACTGGTGGATCAGCTGTGTCAAAATTAAGCCAATATGAAGCCTCGTTTGTTGATTAGTCTCAGAGAAAGTTTCTTTATAAATGAATCTGAGAAGACATTTCTCTTTGCCAGAACGCACTTTTGTAACTGTGGCTATAATTCCTGAATTAAGCCCTGGAAAAATGACTTTGTTGCTGCTTACGGGTTAGAGAAATGGAGAAAGGAAGGGAGGAGTGAAGGCCACAGAGACAGGCAGATAAACAGAAAAATAAAATAAAGACTAGTGTCTGTAGGTAATTTAAACAGTTTTGCCAACCTCACTATTTTAATTGCATAGCTGGCTTAAAATTCCCCAGAGCACTGACTCCATGGCCACCCTCTGCTTCCTCATGTCCCAACTTGGCCTGTAAATGATGGAATTTCTTGATGAGAAAGCAAAGTCCTTTCTGGTGTGTTTGGGGGAGGGGAGGGGGTAGGGGGTGGTGAAGTAGTAGGAGGAGATCCTTCTATCTTTCTTTCCACCCTATTTTTCCATCAAAAGAAAAAGAGCCGGCAGTAAACAGACTGGTAAGAGGCTGGCCTCTCTGGCGCAGGACTGAGCTCTTGGCTCAAGTGGGAACTGACATCTGATCCATGTCACTGTCTGTCTGTGGCGAGTGTCACAGCCCTGCAGGAAGCAACCAGGACCGAACTGGCTGCTCCTTTGGACCCCTGTGGGTAAGGCTGAGGGCCCGGGTGCCAGAGGGGGGCCTGGAGGGTCACCCCAAGCTCAGGGTCTTGACTCTGGTCTTCCTGTGACAGGACGTGGGAGGTAGAGCTGAGGTCAGTCCCCTCCTGGCTCAGGTGAGGGGACATGCACCAAGCTTCCTATACGAGCCTGGAAAGGTACAGCCCTCAGAAGTCGGTAGGAACCCCAGATGTCTCCAGTAGTCATATTTTCAAATCTAACTTCACCAAAAAGACCTGTGTTGGGAGATGCCAATATCCACCCTAAATAACAGTTAAGCTTTCACCTTCCTTCTTCTCTTCCTGTCTACCAGACAGAATCTAGAAAAAAGAGGCAATATACCAGCACTGCAAACCTCCAGTACCAATCCTAGAACAGGCTATAGCCTATTATGTATCTCAGAAAGTGCAAGAAAATGATTTTAACTTACTCCAAAAATTGAAGAAGCCTCCTAGCACATCTTTTTTCTTGAGTGCCAAAGTTATAATCTTCACACAGAAATAAGAAGGAAGCATGCGGCATATCTGCTTTATAACATCCCAAAATATATAATGAAAAGCACTGAAATGTTTCTCAAAGAACACCTGAACAATTTCTAAATAAATTAATGGCGAATTTAAGAATAATTTCCCTGAGACATTGAAGAATGGGAAGGGGATTATTTTCTGGCCTTGAGTTTTGGTTCTATGCAGTACCTACAACTTTATTTCTGTCTGTGTTTTGATTCATATGAGTATCCAAAGCCCTGACATTTGCTTTGAGAAACTTCCATGCTGCAAAAAAATAGACTGCAGTCCAAGGTCACCTCAGCGGTTTTCACATAAAGACCTTTATGGGTGCATTGACCACAGTTATATATTAATAGGCTGTCATGTAATTCCAGAGCTGAAATCCACTAAGAGAGAGCAACAAAAAACCTATATAACTTTCCGTCGCTTCTGACTCGACTTGGCCTCAAATACTGTATTATGAAAAATCTAAACATCTTTATCACATCAATTCACAGACACCAGGGGTCTCTGGGGCTGTGTACTTCCTGAGGCAGAGCAGCTTAGATAGAAATGATTCCTGTGGGGCATGGAGGGCGGAAAGTGGACAGAACACTGACCCATCAGATCAAGATTTGCATCAAGATTGATTAGCTCATTTCTCCTAGCAAGATTGCACCATTGGGCCTAACTATTCCCATCTCAGAAATGGGAATGACAAATAAAACTGACATCATAGAGGAAATACTTTTTTTAGAGTGGAAACAAGTGCACATGAACATTGAGTTCTTTTCCTTTCTCCCCGCATCCTGTGCAAGATTTTAAAAAAGTGATCACTGTTTACAGACCAAGTTAATCCTGATGTGGCCATTTAGAATTCATATTCTCTCTCTTAAAGTATAAAGACTTCTTGCACTACAACTCTCCAATGGCTTTCATGACATTCAGTCTGCAAATCAAGAAAGATCTGCCTGCCACGCATTTATAGCCACCTTCAACTGTGATCATTAGACACAGGCTACGCTAGACCCATTGAGTTCAGTGTTTACTCTTGAATATTGCCGTTTAAGGATGGGTGAGTATGGGCGCTTTTGATGACAACATGATCAAAGGCAAGGCGTTTCTCCTCCACACCTCCGAACTGCTAAGGACTACCAGGGTCTCGTTTCATGAATGCATCACATCTTATCTTCCTGCAATCATCTTGGTCTTTGTTTTACTAATGTTAAATATGTTGCTCAAAATCTTTGCCTATTGACCTTAGCTTTGAACTTCTCTCTACTACCACCAAACAAAATACCCTATGGTCCGGACCAGCTGGTTGACCCTCACAAAGGTCCTGAACACCCATTTTTTTCTCCCAGATAACACATGTGGATAAACAGGAGAGAGGAGGGACAGTGCCTCTTATTCAAATAAGATGTCCGGATTATTATCCTTGTAGTATCAAAGTTTTTAGACATTTGGCTGTTAATTTATGCCTGATAGTATGCATAGATTTACATATGTTCACCGTGCTCCAAACAATCATTTAGGTCATGTTTCAAGTTTTATTTGTTTATTTTCACGAAGAATTGTCACCTCTTGTGACTGTTAAGTCATGATTCTATTTGAATTATTCTAACCAGAACCAAGTGCAAACTTTCGCAAAATAATTTGATCTTAGAATTATAACACTACTATCTGATACATGAATTCCAGGTCTTCATGAGCTTCTAGAGTATCAGAGAAGACAATTTACATATTGCTGGTCAACACGATGTCCATGCAACTGACAGGTGCTTTTCCAGCTGGCATTTTGAATGAATTATAATGAATGCACCCTGAGCTGGGGACAGAAGGCATCACTTCAGGTGACATTTTTGTGGGGCTAAATCTGAATAGGAACAAGAATCCTATAAAGCCAGAACCTCTTCTCAGCACAAGGTTTTACCACTCTCAGCAGCTCCCAATTTGATGTACATCATAGCATTTTTGTAGACTATTCATGTTCATCCTTACCTTCTCTCTTCTCTTCTTCTAGAGGCTCTGAAGAATACTATTAAAATATTTTAATTCTGCTTAACAAAACTATAAAATAATGGTTATTTTTTAAAATCTTAAGAGCTGAAGACTTTGAAATAGACACCAATCATCAGTATTTTTGTATCTTCCATCTCAGCTACCCAGGTGGTTATTCTAATCGAAGCTGAGAAAAACACAGCTTGGCTTTGACATTCTGGGTCCGAACTTGGTCTGGGAGGGGAAGGGAGACTCTGGGGCCAGTGGGCAAGGGGAGAAGCAGATCTTGTCTATTACCCAAGGTTTCTTCATCTTCATGGAGTCAGAAAGTTTGAGTCTATGGTGTATCCACTGGGCAGCAGGCTAGGAGGGAACCCATAATTTAAAACATTTTTTTCCCAAATAGTCACAAGATTTTTGCAAAACTTCCCTAGCTAGAGTAAATAAAAATGAATGATTAGTAACCATTCTGACAATAAAAATGTGCTGGGTGATAAAAATTAAAACAAAGTCCTCTTATGGTGATTATACTGATGACTTTATACTGTCATGATGCCAAATGAAAGGAATTAAATAAATCTTACATTTCTGTTCAGAAAAGGGGATGAAAGGGGGGAGAAAAGGGAGAGAAGAACAAGTCAAAGATTGTGAAATTACTTTCAGAGTAATTCTTGGCTAAGTAATTAACCAGTAAAAATAGATACTGAGACTTAATGCCCCTAGACTAAGTTGACCTACATTACCATTTCTTTGGGTCTGTGTCCTATCTTCTCAACTAAATTGTTCAAAACTTTGAAGACATACACTCTGCCTTATACTTGCTATATTTAGCACAGTCCAAGGCATAGACGAGCATCTACTTTTTACTTTTTGAACACATGCATTCTTTCTTATGCCTAGCATTCAGTAAGAGTAGATATAAGCATTTTTGAGACAGATGATATATTGGACTATTTCCATGTTTTATAAACTCAATGAATCATTCGTGATTAAGCTATAAACAAATACATATGCATATTTAATACAAAAAACTACAAATAGTATTAACATACTGGTTTCCATATGGCTCATTCATACATGAGAACTGCCCTTAGAAAATGTCACTCTCCCAGGAAAACCACACACTGAACCGTGAACTAAAGTGCAGTGAGTGGTGGTGTGGGCAAGTCGCAAGGTCCAGAGTGATTGGAGGCCCACTGAAAGGGTGGCAGGGGAGATGTCAGCCAGCGCAGGGAGCCAGCCTGGGTGAAGGCGTGGGCAAGGGTGGGCTCTCACGTCAGAGAAGCCCAGTGGCATGCTGCCTTTCAGGAGGATAGCAGGGAAAGACAGAGTGGCTTATGGTGACACTGGAGAGCTCTCCAGGTAAGGGATCAGAAGGTGTCCTGCAAATCAAATCAAAGCCATTAGACTAGATCCCAATGGAAGACTCTCAAGACTTCGGAGGGAATTCACAGCTTGAACCCATCAGGAAGATCCATGTGATTTTTGGAAAGTTCCCATGAGTTACTGTGTAAATAACAGATTCTAGAGGAGAATGACTTAGTGAAGGGGCAGGCTACGGTGCTGTTTCAGTAACTCCAGTGACAGTGATGCCATGGACTAGGACAACACTGGAGAGATGAATGTGAGAGGCTGGAGGGAAAGCATGTTTGGTCTGAGAGGTGGTGTGTTGGAGATGCCTGCAGCACTCAAGGGGTGATGTGCAAAACAATGTAGGATGGACTGTTCTAGAACCCAGAACACCTTGGCTAGCCAGAGAAATTGAGAGTCAGGGGCACGTGGCTGGTTACTGAAGCCTCACTGTGCATAGGCTCTCAAGTGGGAGATTTACCACTTGAGTGAACAATTTTCTGTTCTGGGTTCCAGAAACATAGTTGCTGAATCTGTTTTTACGGGTAGAAAGCTGAGTTTGTGATAAAATAACTCAAATACTCAGGTGCCTAGGGGGCTCAGTTGGTTGAGTGGCTGACGACTCTTGATTTCGGCTCAGGTCATGATCTTGCGGTGCTTGAGTTTGGGCCCTGCATCGGGCTCTGCACTGACAGGGTGGAGCCTGCTTGGGATTCGCTCTCTCTGCCCCAGCCCCTGTTCTCGCTCTCTCAAAATAAATACACTTAAAAAAAAACAGACTCAAACACTCAAAAGGTAAGTACTGTGCACCTCCTTATTTTACACAGAGATCGTTCATTTTTTGAATGACACAGTAATATTGATTGAAAGTAAGTATCTTTAGCAAAGTAAGTCTGCTAATTCTCTGAGCTGATGGTGCAGTCTAAATCCTCTGTAGTATGACATTTTCAGGGTAGCTAGGGCTCAGAGGAAAAAGTCATAAGCAGGCCGGCATAATTATATTACCCAATAGTATCCTGTGTTTGTAGCACGTAAGTGGTTTTCACAATCCAGCTTCACTGTGCTCTCGTACAATTCAAAATGTTAGTTATTTAAGTGGCATCTACTTGCAAAGTGTTTAGGTTAAAAAGTCCTACAAATATTGGATCGTTATATGTACTCATTTCTATGTATGCCTTTATATTATTATGACAACATCATGGCAGAGACGAAAAAGGATAAAAAGAAAGATAGTATAAATCATTTATAGAACTTATTTTTCTCTGTTCTGTCTGTAGTTAAAAGTATGAAAATGTTTCTCCTAATTTCTTTTCAGAACAGCAAAGCAAGTAAACACACAGAATAGATGCACAGGCTTTGGAATCAGGCAACCTAAGTTCAAGCCTTGAAGTTGAATAACACCCTACCTTAATCTCCTAAACCTCAGTTCTATCATCTGCAATATGGGACATCACCTAACTTTTAGGGCTACTGTGATTTAAATGTGATAATATAATTAAAGCATTAGCATAGTGCTGGTCACCCACAGATCTCTCCACACGTGGTTGACCACGGTGAGTTGTGTTCAGGTAATGACTGGGCCTTAATCACGTCAGTTCCCACAAGGTGAGCAGTACAGGGAGTTTGGCTCTGCAGGTCCTCAATAAATATTTACCCAATGGAAACTCAGTAAGCATTTGATACACACACTCACACGCACACACATGCACATGCCCATATACATGTACATAGGCACACGCATGCACAAACAGGCAAGTCTTAGCAGTAGCTCTCCTTAAGAAGAGACTGTTGGTATCAGGCCTGGCATTCCAATCCTAGCTTTGCCACTAACCCTCTAAGATTTGACTTCTCCATCTGATACAGAAGGATAACCATATCAACTTCATAACAGTGTTTTAAAATTTAAATAAGGTAGCTTTTTTCTTAGTGGTACAGTTTATTTGGTAAAGGCATCTTTTTCACTGTAAGACCTCAACATATTCCTCCTCCTCCTTCTCATCATTGATATTCTCATTCCAGAAATAAAACCACACATACAGGAGTACAGATTCTGGGTGTTACTACATGGTTCATATAGTAACTTCCTACCAAACAATCCTTACTTAAAATGAAGAACAAGGGCCATCTTGAGAGGGTTAAAAAAAGGTGATAAATCACAACTCTGGAGTATTGTGAGGTTGGTGTGAAGGGCCATGTCCTTGGGTCACTGTGAAGTGCTCAGGGGTTGACCCAAATGCCCTAGAGAGAAAGAATTCTCTGTTCCAACAGAGAGATATGTTCATCTGAAAAAGCCAATCTGAAGAATTATGTTCACTCAAAACTTCTACGTGTTAAAATCATACAAAAGTTCTTAACCTGTGCATCATGAATGGAAGCATATACCTTATATATAGAATATATATATTTGGCAAAGTGGTATATCTCATCTCACATACAGGTGACTCTAACCTCTTGATGACCACAAATCAATCACTTAACAGTTTTTTGTCTTTTGTTGAGTGAGAATAAGAGTGACTTTCCCACAAGGCATAAACAGTTGCTAAACTCTTTGCCAAAATGGAAGATTATATAAATAGTTGCCAACTGTGAGCAGCAAGGAGGAATTTTAGTTTCCTTCCTTGTTAGATAATAGCATCTTAACAATTTGATTAAAAAAGAAAATAGGGAAACTGATCATAATACTCAGTTGAATATATTTATTCAATTTCTTTGTTACTAACTATGCGTTTGTGTGTGTGTTCACGTGTTTCCTGAAGAGCACATTTTGGTTCCTGATTTCAAGAGACAGGAAAATATGGGGGGAGGAATGTCATCTGTATGTTCATAAATTCCCTTCGTGACAGAGGAAGGGCAGGGAACTAATAGAAGTGATGTGAATGCATTCAGTGGTCTTCAGTGAATCCATACGGCACCAAACTAGGGACAAAAGATATGGACAAAGGGCACATAACTGAGGACAGCATAGTGTCCTCCGCATAGTGGTTAAGGATACTGAAGCCAGGCTGCTTCAGTTCAAATCTCAAATCAAACATCTTTGAGCTGTAGGACCCTGGACAAATCACTTAATGTCTCTGTGCCTTGGTTTCTGCCTCTGCAATATGGTGATAACCACAGTTGCCTACTCCTAGTGTTTTGAGGAAGATGAGTAAGTTTGTATAGAAGTGTAAATACAGCAATTCCTGGCATAGAGTGAGGACCAAGTATTAACTATTAGGAAGAACATGAAAAAAAGAGCTAAAATTCTAAGTAAGTTAAAGGGCACAACACGCATTAAAGGCAAAAAGAATTATTTTGGGAGTAAGACAGCTCACATGGACTGCTTTTGGACAATTGGGTTATGTTACTGCATGAGAAAGTGAAAGTAGAAGAGACCAAAACATCTCTGGCTTTTAATATATTTTTTGTCTTCTCCATCGATAAAAATGAGCTCCTAAGTGTATAGGAAAATTGCTACGAAAAAATTCAAAGTCCAGGTACACAGAAGCAGGGATTACACAGGGCTGCTGCAAGGGAATTCCATTATCCTTGCCTCTGGTGAGATACCTTTAGAGACACTGGAAGAATGCACAAGTAAGAATATTTAGCTGGGACTGGTGACCTTCAAAACCATATATGGAGCATCAAGAGTTCCTTTGGCTCTGGAAAATGATACATGCTGTTCCAATTCCCCCAAAGCAAAGTCATTTCCAAATATTGAGACTAATCTGCTTGGTATTCCGGAAATGACTCTACAACGAATTATCATAGTAAAGGACATCATGAAAAGAGACTGGGGAATCCCTATGGACCACTATGGATTTAGTAAAACTCATATATGTCAAACTAATTTCATTACTTTCTTTGTTAGGTTTGGAAGATTGGTAACTTAGGGAAACGTGGGATAAAATTAAACCTGGGGTCAGAAAGGCATTCAACAAGGTCTGTCTTGATACCTTCATTCAACCACTTCATCATTCATTCAACAGCGATTTCATAAATGCTCAAATTATGGCAGAATAGAATTTGAGCTCTTACTGGGAACAAGTGGTGAGACATTCATGCTCATAAATATAATGATGGGACCCTGAGATGTTTAAAATGCAAAGTCAATAGGATCTCCTTACTTAATAAAACAGGGATGGGAAACGCCCAAGACTCTCCAAGTTTCCAGAACGAGGCTAACTATACACCAGTTCTCAGTAGCCCCTAGCGGTGCTGACCTGGAAACAGAGGAATCGTGTAGGGAGCCAATTTCAACCATGCGTTCTGGAAGGGAGACCAGGAGATTCTGGGCCAGGTCTCCGGGCAGAGCCCTGGTGGTCTCTTCGAGTAAAAGGCTCTTGAGGCAGTGTTGAAATTCATCTGGGCTTTGGAACTGCTAAAAATATGGTACGTAGTCAGGAGTCTCCCAGTATAAGGAGATTCATTTTATAAAAGCCAACACACTCCTCTCTGTCCATTCTGGTAATTCAGGTCATTTTCAAGATAGTCACATAAGAGGTTATATACTAATGACAAAAACAGTACCATTTAATCAAAATACAATAGAGTGCGTCTGCTGAATGTCTTTCTGATTCTGCAATGTCATCTTTCGAATGTTGACCATAGTAGTAAATTCTGACCTTTATTTATAGATTTTATTTGTGGGAAAAGTCCAGTTATTCAGGTTAAATAATATCAATAAGGTGCATCATCAACTTAAGTTTTTGGAACAAAGTGGAATCATTGAAGTATATGCAATATATATCTCAGTGAAACTCAGGGAATATTTCTGGTAAGTGTAAAAACGAGAAATTTAATCTAAAATATACAAAAAAGTACATAAACATTTCTCATACCAGAAACTGCAAAGCCACAAGACAGAGTCAGAAATGTATTTACTATAATTGCACCCATAGATAGGACTGTAAGAGACTGTAACCTCCCAAAAGAGCTAGCTGGTCTTCCCTAAGGACAACCATCTTTGTGATCTGATTTCAGGGGTATTCCAGAGTTTATATCTTATAAAAAAAATCTCATTTCTTTGGTCCCCTGTAGATATTCAAAACCCAACCATAAGTGTTCTATTCCTCAGGCCCAAAGCATTGATCGTTATGAAAATGCACGCACCCTTGGGAAGAATGACATAATTAAGCCCTCTCACATATTAACGTCTTCACATTAATAAGTCTGTCACTTCCTTCATGAACAGGGTTTTTACTAGGACTGTAATGATTCTCATGAGGGGTCAGAATACCAGTGATGGGCACTTTAGGTGAATGCCATTGACAGGAAAGTGAGGATGCTGTAAACAGGATCTGCGTCCTTCAGGATAATGCATGGCTGGGGCACATTGGAAATGGCAACCAATACATAAATTTGACAGGAAGTAAGCTTTGGGGAAGAAATTTGGAATGTTACATTCAAACACAGTGAATTTTATGCAGGATTTTATAACAGAAGAGGTACCAATGCAAAGTTAGTAAACAGTTTGTACTCATTAGCAATCATTATTCCAAAACCCAGTGCACGCTGCTAACCGTTTAAGAATTTATATAATCCACCACTCTGCAACTGTGGGGCGGGGGAGGGGACGGGCGGATGGGGTGGTGACAACACCTGGCAAGCAGCCCCCTTGCTCGAGAAGATCATGCATGGATCCCAACCGAGCTGGCCCGCAAGCTTGGCCCATCCTTTTCAGATGTGAGAACTGCATTCATTATGAATTTTCTCTAAATGGCTTGTTTTCCATACATTTTTCAAGATGTAGATGAACAAGGAATGGTTTCTCATTTGAAAATAAAATTAAAAGGGGGAGGCGCCTGGATGGCTTAGTCGGTTAAGCGTCCGACTTTGGCTCAGTTCATGATCTCAGAGGTCACGAGTTAGAGCCCTACATCAGGCTCCTAGCTGTCAAAGCGGGGCCTGCTTTGGATCTTCTGACCCTCTCCCACTTGAATGGTCTCTCTGATTCAAAAATAAATAATATTAAATAATAATTTAGAGGAGGAATCACAAGCCGATAAAGTTTCTAATATGTCAGTTTCAACTTAAACATCTCAAATGGTTTGAAAATTCTGGACTGTTTGTGATAATTTTTCGTCCTTCGAAATGTTTTTATATGGAGAAATAAGTAACTTATTTTTAAAGGTAAATTCTCTATGTGTTTACTCTTTACCGAGAAGGATTTTGCTTGTGTGTGTTGGTGAGCACAATGCATGTTGTTCAAAGGGTCACAAAGAGGAGATGCTGGTCTCTTTTTTTTCAAGTGTATTTATTTATTTTGAGAGAGAGAGCATGCAGAAGGGGCACAGAGAGAGGAGAGTGATAATCCCATGCAGGCTCTGTGCTGTCAGTGCAGAGCCTGACTCAGGATTTGAACTCACAAATCATGAGATCACAACCTGAGGCAAAATCAAGAGTTGGGGGTTTCCTGGGTGGCTCAGTTGGTTAAGCCTCTGAGTTCAGCTCAGGTCAGATTTCATGTTCCTGGGTTCGAGCCCCGAGTCAGGCTTTGTGCTGACAGCTCAAAGGAGATTCTGTGTCTCCTTCTCTCTCTGCCCCTCCCTCTCTCATGCTCTGTCTCTCTCTGTAACAAAAATAAATAAGCATTAAAATTTTTAATTAAAAAACCAAGAGTTGGATGCTTAACTGACTGAGCCACTCAGGCGTCCCGTTGGTCCCTTGGCTGAGTCAAAGCACGTGTGGCCCACAGTAACTGCAGACATGGTGGACGTTCATTATTCCCTCTAGGTGGACCAAGCCGATCACCAGTTACTTCTCTCAACCTCGCTTTAAAGTAAGGTCATTCCAATGTTCTTCCTGATGACACTTCCCCAAATAATCTCAAGTACCTCTTCTAAGCATTGCAATTCCACTTATAATTGCCTCTAACTAAAGACCCTGTGAGGAAGGGCGTAGGATGAGGGGAGAAGTCTAGGTTCCCAGGATGAAAAGATAAACAAAATGTGGTCTATACATACAACAGAATACTACTCAGCTCTAAAAGGGGAAGGGAGTTCTGAAACAGGCTGTACATAGATGAACAAAAAGGCATTAAGCTGAGTAAAATAATCCATCACAAAAAGCACAAGAACTGTATGTTTCCATTTATATGAGTTATTCAGACAAGCCAAATTCAGAGATGCAGACAGTGGAATGGTGGTTGCAGGACAAGAAGTTCTGGGCGTGGGTGGAAGAGCAGTGTGAATGTACTTAATAAACCTCAACTAGGGTCTGACTCTTGGTCTCAGCTCGGGTCATGATCTCACGGTTTGGGGATCAAGCCCCATGTGGGACTCTGCACAGACAGCACAGAGCCTGCTGGGGATTCTCTCTCTGCCCCTCCCCTGCGCACCCTGCTTGTCTCTCAAAATAAATAAATAAACATTTAAAAAAACTGAACTGTACACATTAAAATGGCTAAGATGGTAAATTTAATGTTATGTGGGTTTTTGTCGCAACGAAAATAATTAAAATGTGTGTGTGTGTGTGTGTGTGTGTGTGTGTGTTCAAAAACTGTAAGTTGTACACAGCCTGTGGGACTACACACATTCTCCAGGTCCAGGATGTCATCACACAGTTGGTGACGAGTGGCTGCATGTGGTGTCACTGAGCACAGCTGCCCGTGCCAGACCAGCCACCTCTCTGGCTCTGACGGCCTATAGTTTTTCCAGCCTCCAGAAAGGATGATTTTAGCTTAGAACCCAAATGACTGGCACACCCGAGGAGAAAACACGAATCCCTTTACAAGACGCTACAAAGCCTCCAGGACTTTTGGCGCACGCCTACGTCTACCGCGACCTAAATCAGGAGTCAGAGTTAACTCAGTGTCCTGGGTGTGATGCACAGCTGATCATTACTCTCAAAGGTGTTCTACTTTCTCTAGAAAGTGAGATGTGGGGAGATACAATGAATTCAGAAACACAGTAAGTCAAAACTATTCTGGTTTCCTCCTCTGAGGTTTTTATAAGAGATTAGGATGAAATAATCTTAATTATTTCAGTTGTCCCTGGGCTTTACTAGGACTTACAGTGTCTCTCTCTTCATTCACAGCAAACTGAGGATGACTGTGCTGAACCAGAGGCGTAAGGACCATTCCTGCTTTTTGTTCTCCTTCACTCACAGTATTCCACCTTTTTTTAAAAAAAATTAAGTTTATTTGTTTAGTTTTTTTTTTTAAAGAGAGAGTGTAAGCAGGGGAGGGGCAGAGAGAGAGAGAGAGAGAGAGAATCCCACAGAGGTTCCACACTGTCAGCGCAGAGCCTGATGCGGAGCTCCATCCCACCAACAGTGAGATAATGACCTGAGCTGAAATCAAGAGTCAGATCTTAACCAACTCAGGCACCCAGGCACCTCCTCCACCTTTTAAAAGAACGAATGCTAATAAATACAAGGAATCTATACTCATTTTCATAAACGGAGAAATTTAGTTATATCCCAGTTGGAAAAACAAAAAGTTAGGTCTCCTTAATTTAAATTCCTTAATTATTATCTTTGGACATAATGAGGTTTCAGGAGTTTTGGGCCTCCTGGGTGGCTCAGTTCTGTTGAGCATCTGACTTCAGCTCAGGTCATGATTTCATGGTCTTTGAGTTCGAGTCCTGCATGGAGCAGCATCACAGCCTGGAGCTGCTTCGGATTCTACGTCTCCTTCTCTCTCTTTGCCCCTCTTCTGCTTGTGCTGTCTCTCAAAAATAAATAAAGAAATGTTAACAAAATAAATAGTTTTGCTATACTGACATTTATTTGACATCAGAATCAAGGCATAGTTTCTTACTCTATAAAATTAGCACTGTAAATTCTGAAATAGTGTCCTCTAGTCTAAGGGTAACATTAGGGCCAAGTGGTCAATTGGGTGAGATTGGTACTTCCACCCAACAAAGAGTTTTGAACACACACTCCGTGCCAGGCATTGTTCTAGGTGGCACCGCCTCTGCTGCTGGCAGTTGTCATAATCATCATAACAAGATGAAGTCACTACACTTACTGGACATAACTTATGGCAGAGGAAATAAGACAATAAATGATCAATCAAATACAAAAGTTAATTATCAGGGCCCCTGGGGGGCTCAGTTAGTTTGGCATCTGACTTTAGTTCAGGTCATCATCTTGCAGTTCACGAGTTCAAGCCCCAGTCAGGCTCTCTGCTGTCAGCAAAAAGCCCACTTCAGATCCCCAGTCCCCCTCTCTTTCTGCCCCTCCACTGCTCTCTCCCTCTCTCTCAAAAATAAACATAGAAGGGATGCCTGGGTGGCTCAGTCAGTTAAACATCTGAGTTCAGCTCAGGTCATGATCTCACGGTTTGTGACTTTGAGCCCTTCGTCAGGCTCTGTGCTGACAGCCCAGAGCCTGGAGCCTGCTTCCGATTCTGTGTCTCCCACTCTCTCTGCCCCTCCCTTGCTTGCACTTTCTCTTTCTATCTCAAAAATAAACATTAAAAAACATTTAAAAAAATAAAATTAAACATAGAAAAATTTTATTAAAAAAGTAAATTATTTAGAACACCAGAAAGTGATAGAACATGGCAAAAAAAGGCATAAGTAGAAAGAGCTGAGAGTGACAGGAAGTGACAGGAAGCGTCCGGAGCAGTGGGGACGGGCATAGCCTGTTCTATTCCACAGGACAGTGTCGGCAGGGCTGGTAAAGGAAGTGAGATTTCATCAAAGACTTGAAGGGAGTGAAGGGGCTGTCTCCGTGGGTAGCTGGGGACGAGTGCTCCCGGGCCAAAGCTGGAGCACGGCCCCAAAGTGGAAGCATGTACAGCAGGGCCTGTGAGCTAGAAGGACATGACAGGAGGAAGCATGGGGAGGCCAGAGGGGAAACTGCCATCCAACCATGCTGGGCTTCTCAGACTCTGTAAAGACTTGGATTTGACTCTGAGTGACCTGGGGAGCCACGGCAGGCTGAGGAGCAAGAAGCAGTGTCTCTGGCTAACGTGTTACAGGAACACTGGCTGCTCTGCTGAGCGTCAACTAAAATGGGGCAAGGAAAAGGAAGATCAAGTAATCTCTCCCCCTTACCAAACACCAGTTGTGTAGGACTGCAAGCCTTTTTTTTCATTTATTTAACATTTATTCATTTTTGAGAGACAGAGACAGAGCATGAGTGGGGGAGGGGCAGAGAGAGAGGGAGACACAAAATCGGAAGCAGCTCCAGGCTCTGAGCTGTCAGCACAGAGCCCAACATGGGCGTCGGACTCACAGACTGCGAGATGCTGAGCTGAAGTTGGACGCTTAAGCAACTGAGCCTCCCAGATGCCCCAAGACTAACTCTTGATGGATTGTCAGGGTGGGCTGGTGTGGCTTGCTCTCAGATGTGATAACAGCATGGAAGTCCTGGTATTTTGCAAAGAGTGTGAGATCAGGAGACAAGAGACCAGACCACCTCCACCGCTCACCGAACCACTAACAATGAGCCGTCCTAGGGGGAGGTGGGGACCTGACGTTGCAGAATGTTAGGGGAGGAAGGGTCATATGAAAAGTGTGGTTCAGAAACTAGAAAGTTGAAAGAAGGACAAGATTAATATAGCTATAAAATGGGGATTTCAGCTCAGAGATCTGCTTTGAGCAAAACTCAGTGACATTGTTTAGAAGAGACCAGGACAATTACAGAAGGAGGAGATTTAATGGAGGTCTGAGGGCCAGCAAAAGGAGATCTTAGGCCAGAAAAGCTCCTTCCCACAGGAGAATTAAAGCAGATAAAAAGTAAGGTTTATGGAAACCTCTACTGTATTGCTCTATGAGATTATGGGCTATACAATTGGCTGTTTTTAATATAGGTTATGTGTATTTAATATAATTTTGTTCTTAACCAATAACTCTTCCCTATGTAGTAAAATCATTAAAGGTCCTTAGCAATCACTTAGGGGAAGAATATGGCTTAGAGAAGAAAATTTCCGGGACACACCAGAAAGCCACAGCCAAGTTTTGGCCCTGGGATGTATCAGTGTTAAATTAATCAGAGTAATTTTCTACAGAGAACCTTTTCTTGATGACATTTCAATATAATATTACCCAGAAGCCTCACCTTTTTGAGTTTCAGCTCACAAAAGGCACTTAGTAAAACTGCTAGCTGATCAGCACAATGCTGGAAGGGGGGAGCAGGGATTGGAGGGGAAAAGGGAAAGAGGAAGTCCAAAGTTAGGAGAAATTGGCAGTGAAGGGTAGTTGGAGAAGGGGTGCCGGACAATACAAGTCTGGTAATGAGGAAAGATACAGAGAGGAAGTAAAGGTATGGGGGGGTCTCTGTGTTCTATGTGCCCATGGGAGAATCAGGATCCGATCAAAGCCCTCAGAGTGGAGAACCCCCGGTAACCTGGCGGGAATGGGAGGGGTATGCACTACCTGTTAAGTGAAGCAAAAGGTAAGAATGCTCTGGAGGAGAAAGAGTATTGGAAGTGAAAGCTAAATTCAAAGGGGATATAAATATTCACAGACAAGGGAGGGCTGGGCGCAAAGGACAACAGCTCATTTTCTCTCTAAGTATTTAGAATGTTTTGTGTAATTCTTAATAACAGGATTTTATTTCTCTTAAATAAAAAGTTACTTTAAGGGAAATTTGAAACAATGGATATGTGGATATCACATCCATTAAAGGAATGGCATTCATTGTCACTACTTATGTAACGACTTGACCAGGGGCAAAGCATTACATCAAAATGATGCATAAAAATCAAATAATTCTTGAGAAGAAAGATTTGATATATTAAGTATCTAATGGAAATAGAAGACTTCATTTAAAGAGACTGGTTGAAAAGAGCACTGTAGACAAAAATGTATGAATTTTCCCATTGCTGGTGATGATTAGTTATGATGCATACTGGCTGAAAAACATGTATATTCTCCCGATACAACTTTATACGAATTAGGAAATCTCATTCAACATGACCTTCATCAATATCACATTTCCAACAATAACTTACTGATACACTGTCTAGAAATGATATACTTCTCCATTTCAGACAGAAAATTGATGGTGGAGGGCACTTAAGGAGAAGAGCACTGGGTGTTATATGGAAAACAATCTGACAATAAAATATTATGGAAAAAAAATTAGCAGTATCTCTAATCCACCCAAGAATCTGGAAGAGAGGACTGAGTTTGTGAAAAACTTATTAATTGGGATCTCTTTTCCATTTCGTCAAGGTGGTCCAGGATCTTCAGCAGTGACTGTGGGAATCCCCAGGGCTCAGAATCATTCTGGGTAAAGGAGTATTATGCTCAGCACCTGCACTTGTTCTGCACACAAGTGTGAGCTCCAGGTGGCAACTTGCAGGAGCTTTTGGTCACAAAATGACTAATAATACAGCCTTAGGTCACATCCCAGTCAAATCAGAAAGGCTGTAACCCATATAGGATGCTTATTAAAAAATGTGACATTATATGTAGGTTACTTTGCATGTCTGGCACATGGTGCTTTTATAATCAAATGGTGGCTGATGGGACATACTGGCGGAGCCAGGGCTTGGAAAAAGAAGTCCAAGAAGTCAGCCCTATTCCAATGCACTGATCAGTATGGACAGGTTGAATTCTAGTGGGAAGAAAGATGCTCATGCCCAGGGCCCACATATCTACTTGCATTTATGAATTAGTACAGTGATTACTTGTAAGAGAAAGCTAACTGGAGCTTTGACCACTTCCATTTGGAGGTGAGCATTTTTGAGACTTCTCTGATGGCCTGAGATTGCCTTGACGGAGCAGGGGAGCGTCAGGGATTGTGGGAGATGGAAATCACTGAGAATAAAAGAAGTCTGAAGCAGTAGGGGCCACAGCGAACGTTACCATGGGAAGGGACAACTGATGGTGACTTGGTCTTCACCCAGCCACCCCTAGGGATGTAAGGGAGGACATGTCTCAGATTTCTCTATACCAAAGAGCACGGCTCCAAAATGCCCTGAAATTTCACAGTCATGTGCCTCAGTGTCAATCCCAATTCATTCAGGTGCAGGGGAAGGGTACGCCTCTGCAAACTAGAGACTCTTGGAGCACTGGGTGGCTCAGTCTGTTAAGTGTCCGACTTTAGCTCAGGTCATGATCTCACGGTTTGTAAGTTTGAGCCCCGTGTCAGTCTCAGTGCTAACAGTATGAAGCCTGCTTAGGATTCTCTCTGATCCTCCCTCACTCAGGCTTTTTCTCTCTCAAAACGAAAGAAAGAAAAGAGAGAGAGAGAGAGAGAGAGAGAGAAAGAGAAAAAAGAAAGAAAGAAAGAAAGAAAAAGAAAAGGAGAGAAAGAGAAGAAGAAAAGAAAAGAAAAAAGAGAAACAAAACTGGAGACGCTTGTCCTTTAGTTTTGAGAAACAACTTTGCATTGTTTCCTTGTTAAAAATTTTCCCTATAATTTTCTCTACACTGTGCTTCTGGAACACTTCTGTCTGAGGCGTTCCTCAAGGAGCTGTGCTCCCTGGCTGTCTGTTCTTATTAACATGCAGAGCCCTAACAACTCCTCGGAAGGTCTGGTACATGGGGACAAGTGGACAAGCATCCATTCCATGGTATCAGGGTCTCCATTCACTGCAGACTTTCATGTAAATCCCTGAATTCAATCTGGCCCCTGCCCCTCTTCCCATGTTCCCAGCATTACTGACAGCGGTAGCTCCTCCTATCAGAGAAGATGGAGTTTGAGTTTATTTCTTTTTATTTTTGTTTGCAAGTGATTAGATGAGAGGGATTGGGACATCTTTACTCCATCTCAAAGCTAGAGGTTGCGATAATCTGGATATGCCCCGTTTGCTAAGGTGACCTCGAGCCAAGTTACTTCTTTCCCTCCAGAGGGCATATCATGAGCAAACCATATGATTGAAGGGAGCATCCTTTACCTGATTCACCATTTTTATTTAAAAAGCATCCTCAATTATTGGAAAGAATGAGCATATCAACATTCAGCCTCAAGCAAATAAAACTGATCTGCAAGTGTTACTAGAGATTCACGTACACCTGACAAACTGGCCATTCACAAATCACTGCACCGTTGACGTTGGTAGAAACTCAAAGGAAGTGAAAGGAAGATATTTTCCACGTCTGTGCCAGCCCCTCCCCTGTCTCCCGGGGAGAGCAGGGGCTTCTGATGTGTCCATTTGAGAAGCACCCCCTGACCTCTCTTTGTTTTGTTCTTGTGTTTTTTTTAAACATAAAACATAAATGTCTTTTTTGATTTCCTAGGAAGGTAGCCAATTTTAGAAGGATCTTCAGAATTCAGTTAAACTACTGAAATAACACACAGTGGGGGGAAATCATAAACCTACAGAAGTCATCTTAAAATACAAATCTCTTAGGGCTGAAGTGAGCCACCTCTCTGTCCTTCCTCTCTTGATGTTCGAATGAATGGATTCCACCACTGGGGGGCGGGGAGGAATCCAGCCCTGCAGTCCATTTCTGACCTTCAGTATCTTTCAGGATTGGGAAACCCACTTCAGCACCCACATTATCCAACGTTCCCCTGCTTCAGCTTTATTAGCAATAAAGATGATGTCTTGTTCTGATCCCCCCTCAATTATTCTTTATTTATCATTAGAATCAGGACTCATAGTATGAAGGAAAGTGGATTTCTTTCCTCTTAATGTCTATTTTTATTATTTATTTTGACAGAGAGACAGTGCAAACAGAGGAGGGGCAGAGGGAGAGGGAGAGACAGAGAGAGACAATCTCAATAAGCTTTGAGCTGTCTACGCAGAACCCAACATGGGGCTCGAACTCACAAACCATGAGATCATGACCTAAGCGGAAATCAAGAATCAGGCACCTAACTGCACCATTTAGGTGTCTAGGAAAGTGGATTTCTTAAATGGCAACGGATACAATCACTTTCCCAATGCACAGCTCTGACAAACTGAAATCACTAACGTATCACCAATACATAAATGTATTGCCTAATAAGCTGCATTACTAACATATTTATATTATTCTTAATTTAAAATAAGTGCAAGGGCCCTTTTGACAGATTTCCATAGCACCCATCTGAGTTTTTCCACAATGAGCTAACTGTGCCTGTTTGAAGTGGCTCTGAGTGTTAGAGTCAAAGATCATTAGATCTGAATTTAAAGTTCTTAAAGACTTTACCTGTCTTTTCACCTACTAAACCCTGTTTACTGCTTTCAAAAGCAATCCTACACGGGTCCTCCGGGTGGCTCAGTTGGATAAGTGTTCGACTTTGGCTTAGGTCATTATTTTGTGGTTTGTGAGTTCGAGCCCCACGTCGGGTTCTGTGCTGACAGCTCAGAGCCTGGAGCTGCTTCAGATTCTGTGTCTCCCTCTCTCGCTCTCTCAAAAACAGTAAAGAAGTTTTTAAAAACCCTATGAGTTATGAGATTTTCTAGCAACATCTTAGTGCAAATTGAAGTTTCCAGAGCAAAGCAAATTTCTTACTGTCATAGAGCTGGCAGGTGACAGGACTGTTGTATTTACATATGTATGTATACACACATCACATATCTAAATATTAGAGATAATGACTGTAAATACTAAACCAGCGTCTTCTATACTTTCTCCTTTAATTATGCTCTGATGCAGCCTTTCCTTTTCTGTCAAGGGTACAAATGCAAAGAACCCAATTCTCTTTAACAGAAGGCAATGGGAACCAGGCCTGATTTGTGGAGACCAGACTTGCTAAATTCCAGCTGCTCTCATTTAGTTCATCAAGAGCTAAACAGAGGGGTACTCGGATCCCAGGTGTCCGGGGGCATAGAGGCTACACCCCTATTCCCCCCCAGGGATTAATGATTAGGCTTGTATCCAGAAGAAGTATGTGATCCCAGAAAAGCTGCCTTTTGTGGGTCCTAGGGAAGAGTGGAGGAAGAGAGGAGGCGGAGGCAAGAAGGGAGGAGGCTATGGTGAGGGGTATGTTCTCTTGTATTCTGCTCTTCTCCCCATGTTGTCCATGGGCTCGGAGGGCAGGTTAAAGGAGAGAGCGTAAAGCAAAGCAAAGCAGAGCTCTTGACTCACTTCCTTAACTGGAAAGAGGCTGCCCACACCAGCCTGGGGAACACAGTCCCCTGAACGGGAATTTGGCTCTCCAGCATGGCTGGGTAGCGGAGACCATGCAGATTCCATGTCCTGGTCTGGCTCAGTTCCTGGAGATGGAGGTGGCTGAGTGGCTGTCTGCAGTGGAGCCAGAGCAGGCCAGCAGAGCTGGGCGAAGGGACTGCGGAGTGCCAGCCCAGATGGAGCCGAAGGGGATAAAGTGAAGATCCCATGGGGGCCTGCAGAGAACCCACTGGCAGGTGCCAAGGAGACGGGGGTCAGCCAGGAAACACCCAGACTCTGTGCCAAAACAGACCAGCCTCTATGTTACTACTTATCCAGGTTTCAGAGATGCTACGGGACAAGTGGGCAAGACAGGATGGGGGACTACCATCCTGGAGCCCAAAGCAGCCTGGCCCATGTCTGGCGATGGGCATCACATGCTCTGTGATGTAATGGAAGCCACACATTCACCTTCACTCACAGAAGTAATCCTCACCAGCGGATGACCTGAAGAAGATCCCGTTCCCTACACAATGGGTAGTATCTGAGGCACTGCTTAAATTATTGCCTCAAAATAAATCCTGAACATATTTTAACCAGTAGTTTAGGATTAAAATAAAGAAAATGTATTTTTTATGCATATCTGCATTGCACTGAGAATGAAAATTTTAAAGACAGCACCAAGAGGATGTCATCAAGTTCTTTTTCTAAATTAGAGAGCAGTCAGTTTTAATGAGGTCACAGGTGGGCTAAAAGCCCCTACCAGTAATTCTTAAAAATTTTTCTGACAGGATATTATAATGTTGTTTATTGTTGAAAAAGGGTAATGGTGAAATTTTAGCAACAAATTAATTTTTTAAAGCTTATTTTTACTTCGGCGGAGGCAGAGTATGAGTGGGGGAAGGGCAGAGAGACAGGGTGAGACACAGAATCCAAAGCAGGTGCCAGGCTCTGAGCTGTCAGCACAGAGCCTGATGCAGGGCTCGAACTCACAGACCGTGACATCATGACCTGAGCCGAAGTTATATGCTTAACCGACTGAGCCACCAGGGCACTCTAGCAAAGAATTAATTTGAAGTTCTTGAGATACCTTTGAAATGTGTGACTTTACCATTCAATCACTCGAATACAATGATACTTTCCTTAGAATAAACTCTTCTAGTCATCCTGGAATAAAGATCTTAATCTAGGTAATTTCACCCTGCACAAATTTCATACATTTCTGCAGAGACGTTTGAATCTATCATCGCGAAAGCACTCCCACCAGACACATTACAGGTGTTTGTGTTTAGTGAAAGGGATTGTATTTGTTACCGAGAGAGATGTACTTTGTGGGGACCCTTCTTCTCTGACTGCCTCTGAGCCACCAGACCTACTTACTGTTCCATAAGGGAGGAGCCCAGCTGGGCTCTGAAGGGCCTGGAAGGTCATAACTGAATCACCAACATTTCTCGATGAAGGTTGGGTTCAGGGAAGAGCAAACTAGATTCTTCAAAGTTCCCTGCAAACGCACACCTTTCGAGAAGAAATGTTTGTGTCCCATAAGGAACTCGTGTCCCATTGCATTTGACAGCAATTTAGAAGTAAAAGTAAATAATCTGGGACCAATGAGTCCTTCAAGGTAATAAACATCCACAGGAGAACTTGAGTTAAAAGGAACTGAAACCAGCCATCTAAGTACAGATGAACAACTCTGATGCAAAAGATATAGTGTGTTTTAATAAACAGCTTCCCTTTCCATTAGCAGGTATAATTGCTGCCACTTAGGGAACTCATATGTCTCTTCTACCTCTTATTACTATGATAAATTACTAGTGAAACGCATTCCAAAGTGAGTAATGTCTTGCTGGACACTGGTAATTCACTTAAGCTAATTAACATAATAACAGATACGATGACCTAATCTCCGGATTCGCATCATTATCTATAGCTTGGTCTGCTCTAGCAGACAAGCCGCTGAATCAAAATCGAAGACGCTTAGAATGAAAACAGTATTTGGCTAACGTGGTGTTTTTACATATATCATTTTCTTGGTTGAACGTGCTATAAAAATAAGACCAGATCAGAGCTGTTATGTGCTCTTCTTAATCCCTGTACCGTGATCACAAATTGCCTGAATGTGAAAAAATTGTCACTAGGAAACAGAACACGAGCAAGAGAGAGTTAAACACCCAATCGCAGAATTTAAAAAAAGGCCTGACAGTATTCTAATCTACTTCCAAAATACATCACCAACGACCATTTAGGCAAAATGGGTCAAGGAACTTTGGGAAATAAATTTCTAATAGATGAAATAAATTTGACTCAAACATTTAAACCTTTATTTCTATAATATTTAATTGGCACAGAACAATAGAGCTTCATGGTATGGCCTCAGTCCCTGAGAATACATGAAGTGTGGGGGGTAAAAAATAATTTGGATACAAAGCTAATTTTTTTCACTCAAACTATTACAGCTATGATAGCTTTGATTAGTTTTATTTAACTAAAAGCTCTAGTTAACACCTATATTTTAATATATTCCACAAACTACATGAGATTTAAAGCTACTTCAGAATCAGAAACTCAATGTTTCAGCCTATAGTAGATAAATAATGCCTCCTTTTATTACAGAGATGTCAGGCCTTAATCCCTGGAACCTGCAAACGTGAACTTTATTTGGGAAAACAGTCTCTGCAGATGCAATTAAGGACCTTGAGATGGGGAGATTATTACCCTGGATTGTCTAGGTGAGTCCTCAATGCGTTACATGTGTAAGAGGAAGGCCAAGGGAGATCTGGCCCGTTTGGATGAAGAGGTGACATGAAAATCCAGACAGAGATAAGAGTGATGTGGCAACAAGCCAAGGAATGCCTGTAGCCACCAGAAGCTGGAAGAGTCGAGGATTTTCCTCTAGAGCCTCCCATTGGGGATGCAACCCTACCACCATCCTGATCTTGGACTAAAGTTGGCGGTATTTTTCACACTGGCATTATGAAACTGATACACAGAATTTGATTTTTGTTGCCCACAACCCAAATAAAATCTGGAGTCAAGAGGACAATTCCAATGAAAAGTGCACTTTGTTACTTTAAAGTATAGTTAGTTGCAGTGGCTAACCACTGCAATAGACCCATAGGTACATCCTGAGACTTGTATATTTCCTATGTTCATCTTCTAACTGAAAGTTTGTACCCTTTAACTACCACTTTCCTAGTATCCCCCTCCCCCAGCCCCTAGGAAGGAAATCTTTTTCATTCTTTGGTTGGTGGTCGTGGGGGAGGGTGGGAAACTTTATAAAGAGATTCCACTCAAATCTTTTGGAATTATTTTTTTTAAATATAGTCTCATCTACAGTTGTTAGTTGCATTAAAATATTTTTCCAGATACGTTTTTACATTGTATGATTTACATGTTTCCCTTTTCTAGTCCAGGTCTGTGTCTTTGGGATTCCAGCTCCTAATTGTGCCAGTCCTAATATTTCCTTATTTGGAGCAATTAAGTGCAGTTCTATAAAATGTTAGGTATGTTCTCCTTTACATTAGGTCTCTGGATCATTTTCTCAATGGTTAGCTAAAATCGTCATTATTCCATAAAACTGATTCTAGGTGTTGAGTTCAACATACTACCCTTTTTTATGAATGACATAAGCAGAGATTCATTTCCTCTTAACTTTATTCAAAGAATCTGCATTCTAGTATAATTTCTGAGTAACTAAAGTTACAAATATATGCATTGTCTCATTAAAGAGTCCCCAGAATGGCTAAGAATTGAGCTCTTAAAACTCATTTTTTTTTTTTTTTGCTATTAAAGTTTTACAGAAATCTGTTAGAGGAAAGGCAGCATGTTTTTTGAGCCATTTCCTGTCCCTGTTCCAGTGCTCATGAAAAAGAGGAATGCTGTAGATAAACCAGCTGCTGGGTTGCCTAGAATAGTAAATTACTCTAACACTCCTATTTGATGTGATCCTGTCACACTTTTTTTTTTCCAGCAGGATTTCCTCATTTTTCACAACTATTTGTTTCCACTCTGAATTAGCTTCCTACAAATAGCCTCTTGTCAAATGTGTACTGAGCTCCCCGCACAGAGTTACCATAAATACAGACACTCTAGTCCACTATGCATACCTCCCTTTCATTAAAAAAAACAATCACAAGTCATAACTTTTTCATTAAGGTGTTGCCTCCTCCCTGGCTTCAGATAGATCACTCCTATAGTATAAAAACTTAAAATTCTGTGAACCCACCTGGAATTCTTCAGGATTATTGAATTACATTGTGAAATGTTTGGGATTTAAAAAAGAACATTAATGAAAAGATCATTAACATATCTGAGGAACTCGTATAAAAGTAATTCAACCTCTTCCTTTTTTAATTTTTAGTTTATGGCATTCTTAACTCTTCTAATTTTCTTGACCCAAACATTCGTTATTTTAGTGACATTCTGATGGCCCCTTAGAAGTTAGCTCTCCAGGGAACTTGAACAATTTCGTGCACACTTCACATTGACCTCTTCTTCCTGATTTGAAGTAAGCCGTTTCTGTGATGATCTACGTATTCTTAGAAACAAATAAAGATTCATAATTTTGATGATAACCTCTAAGAAAAAGAGTTTGCACATGGATGAGTCCCTTCATGGTCTCTTGCCTGTCGCTCATTGTCAACCTTGGAATAAAGGACATCTTACCCTTCATGAGATCTTACCCTGCACCTGCAAGCATGCCTAGAATATGATATAAATCCCATCTACACCAGTTTTGATGACATGATTTTATTAATGCATAAATAAAAGGGTTGCTGAACTCTCCAACAGCAGTTTACCATTTTTTTGCTTATATAAATGATGGATTCCAGTCACTTCCATGCCACTGTCTGCAAAATTTCCCTTTATATAGTAAAACAGATATGTGAGTCTGTGGATATCTTCTAAAGGAATGACACTTGTTTCTTCAAAAGATGTTCTGAATAAAACACTAATATCCAGAATCCACACAAAAACTTAATGGTTATAGCTAAGACAGTTTGTATAATGATAGACACAAACCTTTTAGGTTTATGATGTTGCACTAACAGTTCAGGGTTTGGCACCAGCCAGACTTGGGCACAAATTTAAATTATACAACCTGATAGTTTCCATATACCATAATCCCTCAAAGAACATCTCTTCATATGAAAAAAAGGGATAATACCTATTTTATAGGGTTATTATGAGGATGAAATGACTTAAATGTAAATACTTCCATGAAAACCAACAAGTGGATGGTCCATAACAGAATCTCAATAAATGTGTCCCCATTTGCTCTATCCTTTCCTTCCAGAAGTCTTCAGGTTGGGTCAGAAGTGAGTGGGTTCTTAATGGGAAAGATTTTCAAACTTCAAACTGTTTGGGTCCCATTAGTGGAAACTAATGTGAAAATTAAAACAATTGGTTAAATGCTATACACTGAATGGGCAAAACATTATGCATGCAGGTTTGGATGGGGGAGCGAGTGTGGTAAATTTAAGCCCTGCCACAGAATGGACCGGGACTAAAGACTGAGAAGCAGAAAGCTAAAAAAAATTTTTTTGAGAAATTCTACTTAATACAAATTCTAGTAGTAAATCTTCATGGATTTATTTGTTCCTTTAGTAAATATTTAGTCTCCACCACACAGTAAGCTCTATTCTTGGTTCTGGAGATAGAGCTGTAAGACTGAATTTTCTCTCTGCTTCCACAGAGCTTCCATTCTGATGAGTGGATGTATAATAAACAAACACAGGAGTGTTTAAGAAATAATATTCATGCGCAGAAAACAAAATGTGGAGCTCTGTTTGACGGCTTCTTCCCTACTCATTGGGCAGGAAGCCACTGAGGGCGACGGCATGCCCACTGGATCCGGAGCAAAATGGGAAAGGCAGCTGGAGCCTCGGGGAAGGGTTTTGCTATGAGGCAGAAAGAAGCCAGCATGGTAGAAGAAGTGGAAAAGAGGAAGAGTGTGGTGTGGAGGAGGGAGACCAAGAGCTGGCGGCGGTCACACGGGGTCCTGGTAGCTATGGGAGTCTGGATTTTATTCGGGTATTCTGAAAGCCCCTGAAGGATTGTGAGCAAAGGAGAGATGTGACAGATGCCCAGAGCGGTCTCAGGGAGAGCTGGTGGGGGGTGCCCGGCAGTCTCGGCGCAGGTGAGACTAGGGGAACAAGGTCGTACTGGAGGAGAGCACAGCCAGGGTGTGATGTGAAGGCTGATTTGATAAAATGTACTGGTGAATTACACGTGAGACATCAAGAAAGGAGACAACACCGAGGCTTTGCCTGGTTCTCCAGGGAAAGAAGTAAAGTTTGGGGGCCCCTGGGTGGCTCAGTCAGTTAAGCGTCCAATTCTTGATTTTGACTCGGGTCATGGTCTCACAGGTCAGGAGATCGAGCCCCACATCAGGATCTATGCTGACAGTGTGGAGCCTGCTTGATGTTCTTGCTCTCTCGGCCCCTCCCCTCCTATGCTTGTGCGCAGTCTTTCTCTCTCTCAAAATAAATAAACAAACTGAAAAAAAAGAAGAAAAGTTTGGAAAAGGGAAACAAGACAGATTGGGGAGAAGCATGTTTGGGGTGAATGGGGGAAAATCCACAGTCCAATTCTTCACATTAATTTAGCACTATCTGTTACGCACTCATGTGATGATGGCACATTTGTTACATGGAGCCTGATCTTGAGAGAAGGGGTTGGGGATGGTGCTATCCTAGGACGCAGACATAGAGATTTATATGAAAGGATGTTTAAAACGTTTTTCAAAACGTTGTCACATAGAGTGAATGAAAACAAACAAAATTATCACTCATATGCAATAAATACGTTATGGTATGTTCATACAACATAATGTTATATACCCTTAAATTCTCTTATAGAATACTATTTAGAGGAACAGAAATATGGGAAAATGGGAATGTATTGTTATACTACTAAGAGACAAAAAGTAGGGGTTTTGTAATCCCACATTTTCTAGAAAAGTATGTACATTTTAGAAGTCTAGAATATCAAAATATTTGAAGAGTTACTTTGGAGTTTTTCCATGGTAAGGTTTGAGGTCTTTTATAATACATTTTGTATCTCTTTTTATATTTTCAAGTCTATAAAATACAGAAAAATTAATGACCATAAAAACTTCAGTTAGCCTATGAGTTATAATAAAACAGCAGAATATATTAAAGATTTAGCAAAACCAGTTTAACAGTATTTCATTTTCTAACATTACTATAAATTAATTAACTGAAGTAGAAGAATTGATATATTTTCTAATTAATGTGCTTATATAATAGTATTGTTTAATTTTTTTTTACAAGACAAAACATTTCTCTATATTTTTTCTTTGCATAAGTAAATTTTTGGTCCCAGAGAATTTTTGCATACCAGCTAACTACACTTCACCATTTATATCTTATATTACAAATAAACGGTATATAGTTAGTCCATCCATCACTCCTAAATTTACTTGGAAAAATAAATTGTGGCATCCATTGCTATTCATTCCAAAACAAGAAGGCCATGAAATGTTTTGTTTTCCCTTAATGGCTGATTTGGATGACACATAGGAAATGACCAATTGTGTGAGAACTGAGCTCTACAATGACAAAAAAGGGGAAAAGTGTGCGTCCTACATCTCATAATCATTGGAATAGTGTTATATACATACATATAGTGTTTTATGTATATGTAGTGTTTTATATATATTATAATTATAGAATCAATGCAATATTTTCCCTTATTAAACATACACTATCATGGCCAGTGAAATGTAATAAGGTAATCAATTCATGCAGGAGAAATGTTGATTAGCTTCCTGCAACTAACAGAAATGTCTTCTTTACTAAATTAAACTAATCAGTGTTTTCTCTTAAAATTCTTCCTAACTTTCCCTGAAGTCTTGTGAAGAAAAATCTTATATTTAAAGAAATTGGCCCCTCAGAATTTGCTGTGAAAATTTGATGCAGTGCTTAAATGGTCAGTTGTTGACATTCAGTGAAAAAGTTTTTACTATAATAAAGCAATCAGGGGAAATGTGTTGTATCACAGTATTCAAGATCAAGGTTAAGGACAAGGGTAAGCTGAAACCCAAGATTTGATTTTAAATTCTAGTGTTTAAATAAGTATTTGTGCCCAGAGTAGAACATTCCTTTAGGATATACACTGCAGAAGCATAAACTGGTGAATTTGTCTAAGATGATCTTAACCTAGGTCCAGAGTATCAACTGGGTATCAAGGTCTTTCCATGGACTGTGAATAGTGGAGACACACTGCTTCCCTTACATGACCTTTTCAAAGATGATAAAACTCATAGATAGGGGCGCCTGGGTGGTTCACTTGGTTAGACATCCGACTCTTGATTTCAGCTCAGGTCATGATCTCAGAGTTTGTGTGTTCAAGCCCCGCATCAGGCTCCATGCTGTTGGTACAGAGCCTGCTTGGGATTCTCTCTCTCCTGCTCTCTCTGCTCCTCTTCCACTTGCACTGCCTCTGTCTCTCTCAAAATAAATAAATAAATAAATAAACAAATAAACTGAAAAAAGAAACCTCACAGATTTAGGGAAAATGACAGAGTGGCTATTGCGAATACTATTTTGTGCCATACTTATGAGTGTAGCAAGAATGTACATCAGTGGTACGTAGGGGTGAGAGGATAAGGAAGGCTACAGAGTAAATGAGGACTGGCAAATATCCTAGATGTTTCTGGCACAAGAGCTCACTCAGCCCACATTCACTGAGCGTCCTTCTAGCACTCAGCACTGTGACAGCTTCTACCTCGGGTTACAAAGGGGAACTGGCGATATCTATGCAAGAGAAGCTCCAGAGAAGTGCTGAGTCCAAGTACGGAAGGAAGATGAACATAAAGACAGTGAGGGATTTCAGTTCCTTAAATACTTAATAAGTAATGGCAGAGAAGCTGTCTCAGGTGACTCAGAATTCTTAACATGAGGCAAAAATCTTGAACCAATATGTTAATGGATGTCTCAGCACTTTCCAGGCATAACAGAAGGTGAAGGCATTCTAGGCAAGGAGAGCAGAGGCCAGCCCAAGGGTCCAGTAACACAAAGATTTTAACCTGCCTAATAGCTGAGAATACTGACCCGAGTTCAAATGTTAGGTGTGTCAGTGGGTAGGGCTGGGTACGTTTGGAGAATTTCCTGAGGTCAGATACTGGAGGGCCTCTTATTCTCACTGAAATGTGTCTGGACTTTAATGTCAAGGCAAAGGGAATGTGGTTATGGGAAATGTTTACGCAGAGAGTGAAATAGTCAGGTTTGTGTGTTAGAAAGGATTCCAACAGTAAGAGCAATGACATACCAGAAGGGAGTAATGCTGAAGTCAAATAAACTACTACGATGTTTACTGCAATAGCTTAGGTACAAAATCACAGGCCAGATAGTACCGGCAAGGTAAAGTGTGGGATGGTTTTGAAGGAAATCAGGTGATAGAATCATCTGGAACTTTCACTCATGTTGATTAAAGAGGCCGGGAAACTTCGGAAATGACTCAAATTCCACTGGATAAGTGCAGGATGGTGATTACCACTCGTCATAATAGAAATTAAAGGAGGGGAAGGAGGGTGGGATAAACCCTAGGTTCACATTTGGTTTCATAAAATTGTAACTGCTTTTTAGAATGCCATGAACTCAGTACTTCAAACACTCCAGTGCTCTCTATACTAAGTGCTGGCTACCAAGATGGAGATACTGAGGAACTAAGGAGCTGTCTACATGGAAAAAAAAGAGTTAATGAAGCAAAGATTTTGAAAATGTATGAATTTGAAAAGACAAATTAACTTAAGAAGACAAAAACGAAGAAGAGAGGGGATTAGAGAAATGACAATAGTTTTCTGTTTCTTACACTGTGACCCTTAATAATAAACACAACAAAGACTTAATAGAAAGTAATTATGGGATATAATCTGACTTTTTTTTAAATTGGTGTTGCATTTTAAAACGTTGGTGGCAATCTGCTAACCTGATTTTATGACTGATACGCAGGTCAGCCTTGAAGTATGAGCAACGTGGACCGACAACTCAGATGGAGAGACTAGTTTTGTGCAGCAGCTCGCTGAAGAAGTTTGAGCATCAGAAGCAATGTGATTGAGTTGCCTTTCTCATTAGCAGGCAACGGAGCCTCTGAACAAAGGGAGAGGGCTCTCTCCACTAATTAAGTGGCTTTTCCTTAATCTGCACAGCCACAGAGGATCTCGTAGCCCAAGGCATAAATGAAAGAATGAGATTAAAATCTATGATCCAGTTACTTCTTAAAGTTAAAAAAAATAAACACCTTAAGTAATATAGTCTGAGCTTGTAGCTGATCTCTCAGAAACTGAAAAGTAGAGGCATCATTCGATTCAACTACCATTTATTCGATTCCTCCAATGCGCCCCATTTGGTGTTAATTTCCCCCTGAGAGTTTTAACAAAATTGAAATAAACAACCTGGAACTATTTCTATACAACGAGTTTTTCTTTGTCTTGGACTTAACTCTTTCTATCTTGCAACTTATCTTGCACACCTCCTTCTGAAGGAAGCTGGAGATCCATATTAAGGAAGACTCTGACATTTCTAGAACATGTTTAATGTATTTTAATAGACAAACACTAGGAGTATTAGATACTGAAATGCCGCTTTAATTTCTCTCCTTATTAGAATGCTACATTTTGCAGGTTGTTAGCACACAGGATGGGGACTCTGTGATGATTACTTTGTCAACAATTTAACTTTGGCGGAAATCTTTCAGTTTTACTCTCTATGTGGAGTAGTAGGGAAAAGGCAAAATTAGCACTGCTGAGCTATTCATGTTCCTCCACCTCAGCACCGTTTTTGCCCCATCGCCTAAAAGCCATTAGACATTATCATTTGTCGACATTATTTTTTAATCTAGGTTATTTGAAAAAGCTAAATTTAAAAACGCACTGTCAAGGATAGCTCCAAAATCTTTTGTAGCACATTTTGTAGTAAGCATTGATTTTTACATCAGTGGCATGAGAGGTAAGTGATCTTGAGTTGGGAGAGCCACCAAATCACGTATTCAGAAAACCTAGAAAGTAGGTAAGTTTCAAACATGCAAATGGGCTTTGTGAAAAGAAATATTTTTTTTAAATGAATGCAGTTATGATGTTTTTCATCTCCCCCAAGAGGAATGGGCTACTTTATCTACCACTGCAATCTATGTAAACAGAGTTTAATATCTACTCAACTTGCTGAGCTTAGGAGGTCATCATGTCACATCCAAGAATCACTAGAAATGTCTGACTCACTTTCCTGTTGGAAAGCTGGTTCCGCGCAGTGTATGACTGACACTTTACCCAATTTTTAAATTGTTCTTTTGTCACAAGCTCTACATCCATTACCACATTTCTAATTAAGTAGTGGATATGAATCAATGATTCTTGTTCTATAACCAACTTTCACATGATTAGGCAATACAAGCACAACACATCCATGTCACTCTATGGCTTCAGCAGAGAAAGAACCTGAACTTCAACTGAAGAATAAAAATTTGGAATTGCCTCTTTTCTCTCTGTGTTATTTCTTGCGGTTTGGGTCCCATGGTGTGCAAGCTTTCTGTCTCCCTCGGCATCTATAAAACATTCTCAGTGTAATCTGATAAAATACATAATAGTCTTGAGGTTTTCTCCTTTAGGTTCTGGAGTACCTACAAAATTATCTTACAGTAAGTAAAGAAAACAATACAGGAAACACATGAACCATTTTCCAATGAAGATTGAGATAGCTAATCAAAATTTTCATTCTAGAAGTGATCAAAATAAGAAGTTTTGGTGAATAAGAATTTCCAAGTTTGTAATCTAAAATTATGCTTTGGAGGGGCACCTGGGTGGCTCAGTCGGTTGAGCATCTGACCTCGGCTCAGATCATGATCTCACAGCTTGTGGGTTGGAGCCCCGAGTTGGGCTCTGTGCTGACAGCTCAGAGCTGGGGGTCTGTTTCAGATTCTGTGTCTCCCTCTCTCTCTGCTCCTCCCGTGTTCGTGCTCTGTCTCTCTCTTTCTCAAAAATAAATAAATAGATAAAATTATGCTTTGGAAAAAGTTGAATGAAAATTCTTGTTGGTACAAAAAGCAATTGCTCTTATATAAAGTTAAATTTATTACTATTTGTATATACATATATTTAGTGAATATATCACTATATAAAAGGACTTTATATATACATATGTACACATACATAAGCACACACACACTCTGCTCTCTTCCTCCATCCCCCCTGCTTGCCAGGAGCTACCTAGAAAAACTCGATGAGGACAGAGTGCTTGTCTATTGCTCACAGTGGCAGGGCTTACTGCACCGAGGGGGTCTAGAAATTGCTGAAGAATAAACAGAATACCTGAGTTCTCTGGCTTCAAATATTTAACTAATGTAACTTAGGGCATGATTTCCTTTTCAGACAATTTAATCCCCTCAAGTATTAAATGACTTCAAAATATTATAATTATCTTCTTGATTTAAAAAGCAAGTGTTTCTTCAAAACTATTTCTGCTTCCCAGGCTTTTTTTTTTTTTTTTTTTTACATTTAGGTGTTCCTTGTTGGGGTAAATAGATCCTCTGAGTGCACACCTAAGGGACAGTTAAACACTGTTAATATCTGTCCATCAGAGAGAGAAGCAAGATACGAGATGAATCCACAAAATTCTTTTCAAGTGTAACTGAGCTGAAAAGAGGGAATTCGTGTGAAAACATCTGGTGAGGTGACTGGTGTACAGAAGACACTTGCTCAGACTAAGGATTGTAGCCTGAATTTTGTGGAAGTAATCAATTATAGTATGACACACATGCTGACTTCATGGCATTTACACTGACCTTAATATGAAAAAAAATAAGATATAAGAAAACATGTTGAATAAGGATGTCATTGAACTTTACAGGTAAACCATCCAGTCTAAAAAAATGCATTTTTGATGCATTTTCCTGAAAGACACCTGTTTGCGTCTGTCACTGAAGACACATCTCAAATAAGTGCAGATTCTCATTTTTATTCAGATCGGTTGCTGCAGAAGGATAAAAGGGGAAATCTTTAATTATAATTTTATAAGCTGTTTATTCCCCAGGCTATAAAAGAAGCATGGCTCAAATCCTGAAGCTCAATATGTTTTCAAGATTATTTCTATTTAAGAAATCAAATTAGTTTTCTAGTTTCATAAAATATGACGTGCCTCCATACCTGTGTGCCTCCCCTGTAGGCTGAGGCTGTTACAAATTTCGGTTACCGAAGTATGGATGTGAATCAGTGGGGTACAGGGTACAGTAAACATGGTCTTTGTAAAAGGAAGATGACGAGGCCATTGTCATGTGAAATGACACCGTGATGTGACACAAGAGGAGACGAAAGCCTGCTGCATAGTTACTAGCTCAGCACACGGTAGTCATCATTATCATTGCCACGTTTCACCACACAACTGTAAGTTCATTAGCTAAAAAAAAATGTCAGCACACTGTCACTGAGATATTTGACTCTTCAAACACATAAAATAAAGACTTTAAAAATTATCAGGAAACAATCTGGACATTTTTCCAGGGTTACCTTTGGGAATAACACAAAGCAAAACCAAACCAAACCGTACTTCTTCTGATACTATATTATACTTGCCGTATAGTGAATCTACTTATTGGAGCATACCAAAGCTTTAATATTATGATTACGTGAGCTCTATATTTCTACATTAGTCCCATATTTCTGCTTACACAACTGGATAAATATTCATTACTCCTACATTAGTCCTATATTTCTGCTTACACAACTGGATGAATATTCTTGATACGTGATTCATTCAAACATTATCCCATTTTGCAGAAGCCCGTCAATCTAAAATAGCTCATGCATTGAAAACTGTCAGCCCATTTTCCTCTCTGAAATACATCTTTTCTGGCTTAATGCCTTGCACTTAACTATCTACAGCCGTCTGTGAAAGCTTAATGGCATGAGATACAATGTATCACGATTCTACTTTAGCCTAGGGTGACTCCTCTGTGCGAGACTGATGAACATGAAGGAACAAAGATGAATGTCGAGTGGGAAAATACGAGTTTAGTGGATTTAATGGTCTTCCCTGTGAAAATGGTCCTATTCAAGTATAAACATTAAACTAAAAATTTCAAGTCTGCTTCTGAGGGATAAACAGCCACCAAAGTTATGTTTCAGATAAAATTCAGGTGGCTACAGAATGAGGATTTTGTTTACTGACTTGGAGGGAATTTTTTGGTTTAGTTCTTTTCCCCTGTATTTCTTAAAAAACAGCTCAAATGTATGGGAATGTTGAATTACTCAATATATGCATTCCACCTTTTCCCGTTCAGATGAATGGTAGGTATTTTCTGTGGGTATATGTAAAATATGTTGAAATACCTTAAAAACATTACTATATTTTATAATGGGTTGAACACAATTAATTCTAAATATATGTAAATATTACTATAAAAATAAAACTTAAGAACTCTTTTATGTTTTCGTATATATCAATAAACTATTGATTAATGTAATTCCTTAATGCATAAATAATTTCTTACATATTAATTTATAAGGAAAAAATGATTTCCATCTCAGTCAAGAAAAGGTCAAATATTTCTCATTATTGTTGAAATGTTGTTCTAAAAATAACATGCTTTGTGATAAACTAATAAGGAAGTTAGTAGAATCAGTTTTACATTTTCAAAACTCTGTGTTATCATTTTCTAAAAGTGTTAAAAATGATACAAATGCCATAATATGTTAAAAGTTGACAATTTCATTTTTCTGGTTATAATTTTTGCAGATATACATATTATATATATATAATATATATAATTTATCTTATTTTTTGAGAGACAGAGAGAGACACAGTATGAGCAGGGGAGGGGCAGTGAGAAAGGGAAGTGATACACGGAATCCAAAGCAGCCTCGATGCTCAGAGCTGTCAGCACAGAGCCAGATACAGGACTTGAACTCATGAACTGTGAGATCATGACCTGAACTGAAGTCAGATGCTTAACCGACTGAGCCACCAGGTGCCCCTGCAGATTTATATTAATAATAATTGGAAGTAATATCCATATTGAAGAACATTTCATAGAAATCTGAAGGACAAAGAATGGTATTCTTTCTATCATTCGTTTTTTTTTTTTTTTACTTTTTTATAGTTTATTGTCAAGTTGGTTTCCATAAAACACCCAGTGCCCTATCATTAGTTCAATCAGCAACTATTTGTTGAGCACTAGACCGTGGAAATAAGAGACTGAATAAGACAAGGATGCCCCCGACAGGACTGCAATGGGATAGATGGATACTTGCTATAGACTGTGTACCTCTCACCCAAAGCTCAGACATCACATGCAGATTACAAGGTGGTGGCATGTGGGGGTGCGGACTTCGGGAGGTGATTAGGTGGTGAGGGTGAAGCCCTAATGAATGGGATTGTACTCGTACAAGAATCAATGGGAAACTTACCAAAGATGCCCCAGAAAACTTTGTCCCTCCACTATGTGAGGACACAGAAGATACGACTTTCTAAAGAGCAGACCCTGACCCTGCATGAAACCTGCTCATGCCTTCATCTCAGAGTCCCCGGGCTCCAGAGCAGTGAGGAATAAATTTGTTGATTGTAAGCCACTGGGTTGATGGTATTCTGGTTTAGCAGCACCAATGGACTAAGACAGAAATGTAAACCAATTATTGCATAAGTGGCCTGTCCCCGAGGCATGTACGGAGTACAGAGGTGGAAGGAAAGAAGGAACAGTCAATTTTAAGAGGAGGATTAGAGCAGCTTTCACAGACGGCAGCGAATGTCACATGAGTCTGGGAGAAGATCGGAGTTTGGTGGACGGTGTGTGCGAGCCCGAGGGGATCATGAGAGGCAGTGAGGCTGGGGGGCTTCCAGGCGGGCGGTGGGCACAGAGGCTGAGATCTGAAGCTGACAAGAGCGAGGGGGCCTCATAATCCATCTGGGACGTCTGCAGCTCATCTGACGCTACACCTAGTAACTCGGCAGCAGACATTCGCTGTTCATGAACTCATCCTCTGCGTGTCTTGCCCTCCCTCCTCCTCATCCATGACCACTCCGGGCTTCTCCTGTTCCCATTGCCCCCCACGAGTGTGTTATGGTTACAGTCACAACCTCTTCTTAAAATTCCCACCATACAGATTCCATTTCACATCTGTCTCCAAAAGACAGCTGACCTGAGTTCTGAATACCCCATCGCTTCCAACCCCTGGCACTGTGACAGGAAAGGAAATTTCTCTCAGTTTTCAGACATATTAGACTGATCCTTGACTAAATCAGACCCCTTTAAAAGGACACTTCTAAAGCCACAGATAAGTTTTGAGACAAACATCACAAGTATGTCATGGCTGGGGCAAGAAGCAGGGCAATGTGAGAATCGTTTGTTTGGATGAGCACCGTGACCCTGCTTTTTCTTTTTAAATCCTAATATGTATTTTAAATCCTAATATGAGACTTCAGAATGTGAATGGTGACCATGAGGCCTGAAGCATGGAGTGGTGTAGGGCCCTGTGGAAGAAGGTGAGAATGACCAAGGTCCTTTCTCATCAGAGGCCCCAAGCAGGGACAGCAAAGCAGCAGCAATGCCTGTGTCCACATACATGAACATAAGAATGCACTTTCCAAGCCTTTACACCCCAGGACTTCCTCTACAACCATGACTGTCCTCATCATTACAAACTCTTAAAAGCTAACACTATTGCAAAAACAAACAAGAAGAAAGACAGGAGTGTACAAAGCAACAATTGATAATATCACAATCTGAATTATCAACATGTCTGATTAGATTTGTATGTGAAAGAGTCTCTGGGTGCACAGAGATGGAGTGACCAAGCACTGTCTCTCTTTCAGTGGGTTATAATTAACACGTGACAGAAGGAGACTTGGTTTTCTGTTCTGGGTCGAACACAGCATCCAGGCAATTGGTTCCTGGCTCAGATGACTGCCCCAGATTGTCCGTATTTCCCAAGTTGGGAACAGATAATGACTTATTTGAAATATACCATCCAGAAAAACCACTGAATTTCGTCTGATATGAGCCCAATGGATAATACCTTGTTTATTTATAATAGGACTAAGTATAAAGTATACAATATGGTTTAGACAAAATGATCATGGAAGTGAAAAGCAAACCCTTCCTCCACAACGTTTTGTGACATACATTCTGCATTTCCACCTCTTTTCTTACTTTCTCTCTCTCTCTCATTAGAAAAAGAAATGATTATTATTAGACCCATTTTACAGATGAGCAAACTAAGGCACAGAGAGGCTAAAGGACTTGTCCAACAATGCAAAGCTGGAAAATGAAAGAATTTGGTTGCAACCCCAGAAGTCTGACTTTAGGCAGCCTCCCGCCCAACTTAGGGACTATGCTACAATATTAGCAAGTGAATATATGTTACCTGTTATTACAGATTTTGTTTCACCTAAATGCAAGCACTTTATTCATGTAATAAGCCATTGCCCCTTCAATAATAATCATATCCAATTACTGAAGAACAATCTGCAAACCAGTGTCATTGCACAGTCCTGGTTATATAACAACTTTTTAATTTTTAGTGAAAAAGTCTTTCTCAATCTTACTAAATATATTCGTTAAGACTCTTGCTTTCAGACTTTTACTTTAAACACACTAGCTGTATTCCATTGGCCAAAAAAAAAAATGGTCATACAAGGTGCTGAAGAGATTTTAGTAAAAAGGAATTCAATATTTTAAGCTAAATGAACGTTTGATTGAATTTCTCCATTATTTCCTTAATGTCCTATAATTAAACTGTATATAAAAAGTACCTAATATATCTTTTCTCCCCCAATTGTAAACTAACTCTAATAAAAAAGATCCCAGAGATCAGGAGCAGACACCTACTGCCTATGGTTGGTGGGGACTGGTGTGCACAGCATGTGTGAGAAACATGGGTTTTTCTTTTCATGTTTCATTTACACATAATTTTCTCAAGTACAAGAAATCAATTTGGTTCAATTTGGTTTAATCAATGAATTAAAATTAAGTATGATTTTATCATCTATATTTTGGGTGGATAATATACAACATATCAAATGGTATTTAACCAATTTAAAAGGCTGAGCACCAAATGTACAGAAGTGCTGAGTCATTAAATTGTAGACCTGAATTTAATATTACACTGTATGTTAACTAACTAGAATTTAAATTAAAAAGAAAAGGTAAAGGAAAAATAAAATATGATCACAACTTTTGTCCAACTCAGTCCTTGAAATATTAATCAGCCACAGATAACATCATCTTTATGGGGCTTGTAGTTAACTAATAACTTCACATTATTATCTCACTGGGCCCACAGAGTAATCTTAGGAATTAGGTAAAACAGAAATTCTCTCTCTCATTTTGCAGATGAGGAAACTGATGCCTGGACACTTAACTGATGCCTGGTCAGATGATACAATTAAGGTTTTCTGATGCAGTATAACTTCTTTCCAAGACACCATAAACATCATATCTCAGTTAACATATGATACTTGTGTAAGTGGATACATTATCAGATATCCTGTTAGTTAAAACTGCAGTGAAACTGAACCTCTTCAAAACATCACATTAGGTAAAAATTTTTTAAGTTTACACTGCCAGATTTATATCATGATATTAAAGAACCAAAGGACACTGAAAATTTCCAATGGTATTATTTTTACTCAGTTAAAAGAGCAGTAATGTTCTCTACTTCTAAACTCCGCTACAGACATACACATATCCTTCCATACTCATATACATACACAGGAGAACAGACACATTTTAACCTGCTCTTTCACTTTGCAACTGGTTGCCACATAACCAGAATAAGCCTAGCCATATTCAAAACACCAAGCTGAACACATGTATTTTGCATATCTTTCATTACAAATGTACACTCTGTTGATAATCTCCATATAGAACCATGTAAACGATACTGAATAGAAAATACCTACTAGTGAAGAGCCTTAGTGGCAGACATCTCGACAGGAATGTTTATCGTTCTGTCGATCCACAGCTCACTGAGAGGCTCATGACCGAAATGTGTGCCATCACTGTTCAGATCTAAAAACACATACAAAGAGATAACAAAGTCAATAAAGTGTATTTCATATCATTCAAACGAGAGGATTTTCCAACCTACAGCTTTAAAAAAATGTTTGACAATAAGTCACATCTCTGATTTCCCCCATAATGCATAGTACAGCCATGGACACACACTATGGGCAATAAGTAAGTCTGATTTAATAGTAGTTTTGTAGTAAATTGGTAGGACTTTACTGGAAGATTATAAATTTATCAGTAAAGAACAAAACAAACAAAGGCAAATTTGACATCCTTGGATATGGGTTGTTTTTTAAGGCCTATGTACTGAACATCATATCTTGTTCGTGTACGACATTTCTTTCAGTCTTCCCAACAAAGCTCCAACGTAGGTAGTCTCTTCATTTACAGCATGTAGGGTTCAGAATAGTAGAGCAACTGGTCCTAGACTCTTACGTCTCGAGCCATGTTCTTTCGCTTACCACGGGGAGAGTGTAGGAACACGTGTTGTCCTAGGCTTACTTGTGCCCCTATGTCCTACACTAGGAGTGGCAGACACCAAGAGGATCCCAGAATGATGGATCTCCTTGATCTCTGCCTCCCTTGTAGTTCTCGGGACACAAACATCGTGCTTTGCTCGTCACTGTATGTAAGGCTGGAAAGTGAGATCTCATTTTGGGATATAGAGTCAGGCACATGTTAATATTTGCTGAGTAAATGAACAAATAGATGGCAACAAAAGTAGGAATTGGCATATATTTTCTAAGTTCACACTTTGGTTTGATCAATCCTTTCATTTACTTGCCAATGTTATCTTCATGTCTGCAACACAGTCTCAAGAGAAAAAAAAGTAGAATATATAATCTGAAACATCAAGTGAGCTAAGGTCAAATATCCCCATTCAAAGAATTACAAATTAATTAGGAGTGAGTTTAATTTGCTTCAATTGGAGAGGTGCCTGAAGAACAGCAAAAGGTCAATAACAAAGAGATTTTCCAGAGAAAAAGAATGCACTTTCACTCCTAGATCAGTTGTCAGCATGCTAACAGAACCTAACCACCTTCCCCTGCGGCCAGATCTCTTCATGCAGTCCTTCCCTTGCACAAGGACAGGAGCAAACAGAAATGGCTAACGACCCTAGGAAGAAACCACGTGACCACAAGGATCTAGGAAAAGCTGGATAAGCTGTAGAGAAAGAGCTACATCAAAGACCCCAATGGTCAGACCCCAATTTGCCCCACTGAAGAAGCAGGTGAGCTGTCTACAGCAGGGGCTGGCAAACTGCAGCCTGCCGCCTGTGTTTGAGCTAAGAATGGGTCTTACATTTTTAAATCGTTGAAAGGAATCAAAAGAAGCATGCAAATTATTTGAAATTCAAATTTCAGAGTCTATAAATAAAGCTTTATTGGAACACAGCCACATACGTCCATTTACATATCTTCTCTGGCTGCTTTGGTGCTACAAGGCAGAGTCGAGAGGTTGTGACAAATAGCATGACGCACAACATCTAAAATACAGACTACATGACCTTTTCTTGAAATGGTTGGTTGGCTTCTGATTTGAAGAATTGCTCTCCTTTTGGAAGGCATGATATTAGAGAAAGATGGGTGATTTCAGGCAGACTAGAAGCAGCAGGTGGGACTCCAATCCTTATAGAGGACGGAGAACCCTAGGGGCAATTCAATGGCTGCATAGAGTATGGCCAGACTCCTTTGGGGACAGTGGGACTTTTCTGTGGAGGAGGCACCAGAAAGGCGGTTAGACTCAGCCACACTCAATCTGGCACACAGGCTGTGCCAATGAGGATGAAGAAATCTGGCCACCAGGGTAAATGTCATTCTCAACAGGCCAAGGCATTCTCCTTGGCCATAGCTAAGGATGGAGAAAGGGGTGATGAAGGTAAACAAAACAAAGCAGAAAGCTTATAAAACTGAATCTGCTGTGACGAGCACCAGGTGTTGTGTGTAAGTGTTGAATCACTAAACTGTATACCAGAAACTAATATTACACTGTATGTTAACTAACTGGAATTTAAATAAAAACTTTAAAAAAGTAAAACATAATTTAAAAATCCTACTTAAAAACCAGAAAAACAATCTGCTACATAGCACAAGAAAACCATGCTGTCTTTATGAAGAGGAAACATTTACATTTGAAAGACACCAAAGAAAGTTAAAGTTTTGTAGAACATTTGTTTGGGCTCTCAATGAAGTTTAAGACGACACAGAACAAAATCCCAAAGTTTTATCTTCATAGAAGTTAATTAAACCCAAATAAAGGAGAAGACATTTAAGTGGTTTCCCATTTAACTATTAATTGCATCTTGGTGAAGAGAGGTTCTGATCTCAGACTTGGCTCTGAACACCAAATCCACTGTATTCTTGCTGTATGACCTTAAACAACTTCATAATCAAAATCTCATTTCCATAACCTCTGAAATGGGGTTAGTCTGAAAGTTTTAAGACAAAATATGCATAAAATATCTAGCGTACTGCCTGTTACATGGGAAGTGTATTTACTAGCTTCCTATCTTCTTTCACATCTAGCCCTGTTTACCTTCCCACCCTCCTGTTCTAAAACTCATCCATCCGCCATGACAATTACAGCTATAGGAAAATGGTTGCTGGACGGGTAAGTCTCTCCTGTCTTTGCATTTTCTGATTTCCTTGGGTAGACTATGCTTTTGTACCCATTTCTAATTTCATGGGTAAACTGCAATTATTTGAAAAAAATGTTTAATTCTGAAATGAATGTTGGAACCATCCTTAATCCCTTGGGCAGAAATATAGAGGCACAACCTTTTTATGCAAAAATCTATTATTGTTCTCATAGTGTATTATCTGTTAACATCTGTCTTGCCCAGGATGCTGTATCTTGGTCATTTTCATTGATATATGATGTGATATCAAAATGACCAACTATAACCTCATGGGGAAAACAGACACATAAACACACACACACACACACACACACACACACACACACACACATACACATGCGCACGCAACATACATTCTTGCCTATTACTGGCCTAGCAGTGGAGACCACACTTGAGTCATCTGACACTTGTTGGATAGACAACACCTCCTTCATGCCAGCCGCAACCTGAGTGTAATGACGACTTCAGAAACGCTTGGTGCACAACACATTGGCTATTTCTTTAAAGAATAAGTGAAGAATGAATGCAAGAAGAATGCAAAAGCAAATCCAGTAAGGATCTGGTAAGTAAGAAATGAACACTTAGCACATTCTCAGTGACACTGGCTGCTTAATTATCAACTCATAGATTTGGGCAAAAGAACTTCAGAATTAGTTTTCAATCATGATCTTCTACATTTCTCAAATGTCTACTATGTACCAGAATCTGGTGGGTATGGCCTCTAAGTCACCTATTTCCATTCTTACGTTTTTTTTCAGAGGAGGAAGTTGAAGGGGAGTAGAGTAGGAAGTTTGTTCTTGACTAATGTCAGAGAATAGAAACTTAAATATATCAAAATCTAGGCATTTCCACATAACAAACTAAACTTGGTCTCTACTTTGTTAAATGATGCTCTTAATGGAAGACCTTTTGTATAAACAGTCAATAAGTGGTGGTTGGTGTTACTACAATTATTATAACCCAACACAAGGGAAACAGTTTATCACTATAGGATGTAATATTTTGAAACTTATATTATCTTTTGTTTGCTGTAAGTATGAAACTTATGCTAACACAGGATATGTATTCATAAATTCAGAATATAAAAACCCAAGATAGGCTCATTAAAATTATGGGCAATTTCATGTAGAGTAAATAATAAATATTGGAAGACAGTGGTAAAAATAAGACCATATAATTATAGGTAATTTATTTGAATTCATGTATTTATTTGAGAAAAGTTAAATGTGCATGAGTTCAAATTTATATTTTAAAAAAGCAGATATGTATATACTTCTAAGAGTGGTGGTAACACGCCATACTTCTCCACATTTGAAATCTCACTTTTTCTCTGAGCAAGAGAATACTTACTGTTGTTTTAGTATTTGTGCTGCTGAAGTGAGCACTACTTACTGTTGTTTTAGTAAGAGGTATTAGTTTGTCTATTTATTTTGCAATTGTAAATAGAAACATTTAGAGGTGGATTTAAGAAACAAGAATTACTGGAGCTAAGTTCCCTCTGAAATGGAGTCATTTAAACCATCTACTCGACTTAAAATAGACACGTTTACCTTCACATTTGCCAATTAGCATAAGCAATCAACACATGGTGATGTTGACTCCTGTACTCCTGCACAAATGTGTGTGTGTGTACGTGTGTGTGCAGACTGCATATAAACAGTGCGCTATTTTAACAGAACCACAGCAAAGATAGTAATGGAAGTCGTTACCCAAAATGGGAGACAGTATTGGACAAGAGCACCAGTTGAGGCTCAAAAACATGTGGATGTGTGCTCAGATGAGACCTGATCTCTATGCAGGCGGATATGGTCACAGACCATCCGCATCTCCGGGTTTCATCTGAAGGCAGTTCCAACCCGTGTTACTCACTCATGAAGGAACTGATATTCCCTTGTGGACATCGCATTATAACAGAACAAAGCCACAAAAATGTAAAGAAATCTGTTTAATGCTTATTTATTTTTGAGAGGGGAGTGGGACAGAGAGAGCAGGAGACACAGAATCTGAAGCAGGCGCTGGGCTCCGAGTTGTCAGCACAGAGCCCGATGCAGGGCTCAAACTCACAAATTGCAAGATCATGACCTGAGCTGAAGTTGGATGCTTATCTGACTGAGCCACCGAGCTGCCCGTAAAGAATCTGTTTAATCAAAAGCATCGTCTATCAAAGAAAGTACAGAAAAGTGACCTTGATTACATAACCATGAAACTGAATCATCTGAGAATCAGAAGTAGCTCCTTCTGTGTGAGTGGGTGGCTTTTCTCACACAGTTGATTGTGCCCCAAGACCCACATCTGATATGTATGGTTTGAGCACCTAATGGTTATGCCCAGGGCAAATGGTGATATTCTGGATGAAAATACACATTTTAGTTAGGCTTCCAACTATAGGAAGGACAATCTGATGGTATTTTTCCTTCTTGGTTAAGCCTCTAAAATTAATTTTCATGGGAATTAACTATTTTATTTTATTTTTAACATTTATTTATTTTGAGAGAAGGAGAGAGAGAGAAAGTGGACAAGGGGCAGAGAGAGAGGGAGAGGGAGAATCCCAAGCAAGTTCCACACTCTCAGTGCGGAGCCCAGTGCAGGGCTCATACCCATGAGCCATGAGATCATGACCTGAGCCAAGACCAAGAGTCAGATGCTTAATGGACTCAGCCACACAGGCACCCCGAATTAACTATTTTAGTAACTGCAGTGGACAGCTACAGTGTTAAGGTAGGAAATAATAAGTCAAAAAGAATGATAGCCTTGGTGAGAAAGACTCAGGCATAGCCAAAGTAGGAGGTATATTTTAATTTCTAAGTTTGTTTTAAATTGCTACTGGGAAGGTTTATATGTGTTTACATTTGTAATGAGGTAACTGTCACTTCATGTTTATATTTATAGGCTATTAAACTTTAAAGACGAGTTGTACCAAAAATTAACTTTCATACTTATTCTACATTTGCATTTGCTTTCCTAATGTCCCAATTAGACTTTTCTATTAATTTTAAGTAAGAACTGTTAAATTAACTAGACAGACATCAGTAGATTTTCTCATATGCCATTTACAAAATAGACAGCAGCTTCTAACTCTATTTAAAATTTAAATCTAACTCCAATATTATCTGATTGGGCTGAGACATCGAGTTGGCAAATTGTGGATAAAAGGCTCTCTTGTGAATCAAGGATGTCACGATGGCAGAGAAGTTACCAAGCCTTTTGACAGAGGGGCGCTGTGGAGGTTAGATAGTGCAGAGGGGGGGACCGAAAGTCGGGGCAAAGCGCCAACATAGAGGAGGTGGGAAGCATTTTCAATCGGCATCTTCCTGAAAGAAGAAGCCTTTCAGAGACTCTCATCACACTTGATAATCACACCGAAAATGAGAGCTACGTAAATTGAAGAAAGAGATACTTGGGAAAACCCTCCCCAAAGGCTAGAGAAGAATCTAGAATCTCCCATTTTAGCCATTCCATGCTCCTTCTCTTCCCTCTCTTCTTCCCTGTCTCTCCTCCTCCTCCTCCTTCTCTCTTTTCTCTTCTTTCTCCCTGTCCTTTTTAGCAGGAGCAGTATCACAGCATTACTCATGTGCCTACTTCTGTGCCAAGCACGTTGATGGGTACTTTACATGCATCTTTTTCTTTTTCACAGTCTTCCAAAACTGTTGCTACTGGTATTTCACAGAAGCTGAGATTCTTACAGACTGAATTTCACAGCCAAGGAGCCATTGGGTGGCAAAGGTCGAAACCAAACCTCAATCCAACGGATTCTTTCAATGAGAAGAGTAAGGTTGCTGTGGGCAGAGCTCTGTGTAAATGCAGAACTCGCTGTGACATCACAGCCCCTGAGCATGTAAGGAATCATGATGGGAACTGGGAGCTAGATGGTTATCCTTCAGGACCTACTTCCATGTGAGAGAGCTACTCGATTAAACATTCTTACATCACAGCCACAGAATAAGTACTTCCGGAACAAATGGAATTAATGTTTGAATCTTCATGTTAAAAGGGACCATGATCACTACCAATGTACCAGTTAATTTACGGATGATAAAAGGAAACAAAAATTGTTGTTACCAGACCAAGAGGTGTCTAGACTGGAGGGAGTGGCTTAAGTTTAGGATATTTTTTAAACCAAACTACAACAAAATTAGCAATCTATGAATACCTCAGTCATTTAATATCTTCTAGGGATTCCAGACATAAAGCCCAAGCAAGGAAAGCAAACTTAAAAGTCATCTTTGAAGCCTCAGAAACAAAAGAAGGAAAAAACCAAGCTTCATTGTCCTTTTAAAATCTAATAGAACTCACTACTCAACTGGAATAGATCAACAGAGGCAAAATCTGCATTTATATCGAAATGAGAACAGCTTCCTCAGGACTTCTTATAAGCTGTCTGCTGGCGTGCATAGTAACTTTCCAGGACTGAGAAGCCAGTGCACAAATGACTCTGAAACCTGGAGAGGCCTTGGTTTCCTGGAAGCACAGTAAGAAGGAAGGCAGCCAAGAGAACACAGAAATTATTAAAGTTGGGGTTTTCTCTTTTCGCCTTACCAGCCTGGATAGCTAGATGGCTATCATCACGAATGCTTTTGGACACTTTCCTAGTCTTGAAAGGAAGTGATTTATGACTCAGAAATTACACAGTTACCTCACATGGTTGTTACAGTTTTCAAAAAGATGGTGGTTTACTAGTATTTTGGGTAAAGAGAGGTCTCAGGTATATTTTGGAGTCACAATATTTACAGATTTAACAAATGCTCTTTAAGTCTTTGGGAGTGATAATACTTCCCTTCATGTTGGGGAAAGACAAATGCACAAGCATTCCTTAGTGCTGATATTCAGCATTCTCTTGACTAAGTAAGGAAGACTACAGCAAACGTTTAGTGCAATAGGATACAGAATAGGGCAGAAAGAGGATGTCCTCTTGGCTTAAAGTGGCAGCAAGATTTGCTTGTGGCAAGATGCATTCAGGATTTCAGTGCATGGCTTCCTGCAGCTCTGTCTGGGCAAGGCCCCTCTCCACCCTACGCATCTAAGCAAGGAAAGTTCACTCTAAATGTGGATAAAAGGAGGGACTTCCACTACATTCGAGAAAGCAGGTTTCCAGTCCACTTACAAGTTGATATTGAGAACAGGATTAAGAAACAAAGGCCGAGCCACAGTCCTGAGGTATGGGGCATACAAGCTTTGGACAGGAACCTCCCCCACCCGGTATAAAAATGCACCATATGTGCATATTATTAAGCTGTTCTTAAGCTATGCATTTGGACAATAAACACACTCATTAAGATTATTAACCTCTGTGCAGGGATCTGCTGAATTCTGTAGGCATACAACCGCTTGACGCACCGGCTGGAAGCCTCACCACCAACCGCCAGGACCAGTGGGTCAAATACACCCTTTACACATTGCCTTTTCGCCAGTCATAGTTCCTGAGTATTAATCTCGAACTTACGGTCTCCATCTCAATAGAGATCATTTGCCATAGGAGGACAATGGCTTTGGCCGAGAGAAAACTAGTAACCATATCTTCCGTGGAAATAAATGACTGAGATTGAATGGAGGGCACACAAGCCACAGGGTCCTCAAATACTCTGCACTGGAAACCAAAGCCAAACTGGGAACTGGAAAACCAAAGCCAAAGTGGTAATTTTGGGAATTAGTCCAACCAAAGGAAACTTGGAACCATGAGGATAAGTCATGGAAGTCTGTGTTAGTCCTGCCTCCCAGACTCCAAGCGTAGCATAGAATAGGAAGCAACAGACCTCAAGATGCTCACACCAAGACTCAGACCCAGTAATGATGGAGTCTCAGTGGTGTTTCTTCATGTGCGTTGCAGGCTTGCAGCTTGAAAGCACTGTGCACCATTCCCCTATCCTGCTTAAAATTCTCAGTATGCTTCGTTAGCAATTCCAGGCAAGGTGGCATCTCCCTGGGTCGAGGTCAAGCTGCAGCAGCTTGTACCCAAAGGCCCAGAGGACAGCCATTTTCACAGGCCTCACCCTTACTCAGGCCTAACCTATAGCCTTGCTCGCAACAGCCGACTGACTTCCGTGTAACTGACTCCTTGATTCTAGGGATCATGCTTCACAAGTATCGACAGCAGCTTCAGGCCAGCAATCTGTTGGGAGAGATCCCCAAACAGAAAGACAAATGCAGGCAGGAAAGGGAGAAACAATCTTCTCAATTAGGTTTTTTTTTTAACCTAAGGCAACAACACAGGAGCCAGAAGAACTGCCTGACCAGAATGTGAAAGCGGTTTCACAAGGCAGATCCCACACTCAATATGGGCCGGGGTGCCAGAAACACAGGGACCAAAAGGAAAAAAATGCAAAGGGCTTAAAATATATACTAAATGGAAAATAAAGGTCTCTTAAGTAAAACCTAATGATGGGTTCCACTCAAAGTTCTCAACCCGATAACTCTCCCCTTCGGAGAGAGGAGGCAAAATGCATTAAGAGCTTTTTGCCCCAGATATGATGAGTGCATGATGCCAACATTAACTATTTTAGAAGATTGCTCCCAAATGAATTTAAGTGCACAGTGTGCAGAGTCTGGGCCAATGGCATCCTCATCAATGCCAAGTTTTAATCGGTCCATTGTCCTTCTCTCAACAAATACTTGGTGCTGAATGAATTCCATGACTGAGGTTCTGTTGAAAGTACAATGACTCGGTGAAAGAAAGCTGTAGAAGCAGTGAAATCTGCATGTGCTAAGAGACACGGTAAGTTGCGTGAGAGTAGAGGCTCATTCTCACAACTCCATCTCCAGAGCCTCACCCGGTGCCCGACACGTAGTGGAATGGTTCTCAGTGGATGACATTCTTACAGAAAGATAGTATCTTCCAGAGAAGCCATTCCTCAGGTTCCACAGCACCAGCAGTGGTACCACATCCTTTGATTAAGAGAGTTTGTTGCTTTTATTATATACTGTTATTTTTTGAGGTTCTCCCAGGAGCTAGATCAAATGCTAACTGTTCCAAATATGGACTATGCCATTTAGTCCTCCTTACTACCCTGAAAATATATACTGGCCCCCTTCTACAGATGAGAAAACTGGTGATTCAAAACTAAGTTGGATTATGCCATCGCATTTACCTTCCATCATATGAGAATTAAATTTTTAAGTTTATTTTCTGTTTCAGGGAATGTTCCTGAAGCCAGAAATTATAGGTAGACTTCTAGAGATGAGAGATGGCTGCTAATTCTGGCATCAGCACGTAGTCATATGATAGTCATCTAGCCTGTTCGGAACCCCTTTCCCAATCCATTACGTGGGATCCAATAAAGTAACACACACGTGAAAAAGCTTTGAAACGTTAAAGACCTATAAGTGCAAATCAGTGGGTGCACTCAACTGAAATGCACACGGTCATTCTGACACACATTTAATGGTCCGGAAGGAAGGAAGGATCCCCAGATGTCTAGCCAGAGCTACTGAGTCAGCCCCATGCTCAGCGGGGCCACACAGGTGGAAGCCAAATTAGCCTCATCGCTGATGCACCCACTTACCGACATGGAATGTCTGGCTTAGTTATGGTGACCTTAGTATGTTTTCTTATCATGTTCCCACAAAAACTGAGGAATAGAAGGAATACAATGCTTTCCTTTTCTAAAAGCTTGGAATAAGTTTGGCCTTTTGTTCCTTCCCTTAAAGGAGAATGAGAATACATCAAAATATGTTATTTCCATCAGAGTTCTACAAATAGTTAAAGGACACTCCAGAATTATTTAAGGGTTTGATTTACGGGGCATTTTGCAAACGTAAAATAAAAAACACCCATGAAACTAATGAATTTGAGTGAAAAATCAATTTAAAAACATAAATAATATTCAAAATTATTTTATTTATTTTTGAGAAAGAGAGACAGAGTGCAAGTGGGGGAGGAGCAGAGAGAGAGGGAGACACAGAATCCAAAGCAGGTTCCACTCTGAGCTGTCAGCACAGAGCCTGAAGCGGGGCTCAAGCTCACAAACCGTGAATGACCTGAGCATAAGTCAGACACTCAACTGACTGAGCCATCCAGGTGCCACGAGGACATAAATAATATTTTAAAGCAATCTGCTTCAGTCAGTTTCGTTCTCATTTTCTTAAGGTGATTATGCCTAAGTTTGTAGCAAAGATTATATTAAACTTCACCAGACAGTCTTCTCTCTTAATTATCTTCTTTTAGCATATTGTGTTTTTTAAAGTTTTTATTTTAATTCTAATTAGTTAATATACAGTGTTATACTACTTTCATGTGTATAATATAGAGATTCAACAATTCCACAAATCACCCAGTGCTCATCACAACAAGTGCACTACTTAATCCCCATCATCTATGTCATCCATATCTCCACCTGCCTCTGGTAACGATCAGTTTTGTTCTCTATAGTTAAGAGTGTTTCTTAATTTTTCTTTCTATCTATCTATCTATCTATCTGTCTATCTATCTATCTATCTATCATCTTTTCCCTTCTATTTTCCCTTCACTTAGCATTATAATCTCTAGTTTCATCCATGTCATAGCAAAGGGCAAGATTTCATTCTTCATGGCTAAGTAATATTCCATATATCTCTATATAAGAGCCTATTAGTCTCTGTATAATCTATCTCTATATATAATCTATATAGAGATATTAATATACATAGAGATATATCACCCCTTCTTTATCCATTCATTAATCAATGGATACTTGAGCTTCTTCCTTATCTTGGCTAGTGTAAATAATGCTGCTATAAACATAGAGATGTGTATAACCCTTTGTTCTAGTGTTTTTGAATTATTTGGGTAAATAGTAGTGCAACTGTTGGATTGTAGGGCAGACCTATTTTTAACTTGTTGAGGGACCTCCATATTGTCTTCCCAGTGGCTGCACCAGTGCATGAGGGTTCCTGTTTCTCCACATCCTCACTGACACTTGCTGTTTCTTCTGTTTTTCATTTTAGCCATTCTGACGGGTGTGAGATGGTATCTCATTGTAGTTTTGATCTGCATTTCTCTGATAGTGAGTGATGTTGAACATCTTTTTAGGTGTCTGTTGGCCTTCTGAATGTCTTGTGTGGAGAAATGTCTGTTCATGTCTTCTGCCCATTTTTTAATTGGATTACTTTTTGAGTATTGAGTTTTTTAAGTTCTTTATCATATTGTATACAAACCCTTTATCAAATGTCATTTGCAAATATCTTTTCCCATTCTGTAGGTTGCCTTTAGTTTTGTTGACTGTCTCCTTAGCTGTGCAGAAGGTTTTTATTTTGTTGAAGTTCCAATAGCTTATTTTTTGCTTTTGTTTCCCTTGTTGCAGGAAACATATCTAGAAAGAAGTTGCCATGGCTGATGTCAAGGAGGTTACCGCTTGTGGTCTCTTTTAGGATTTTTATGGTTTCAGGTCTCCCGGTTAGTTGTTAAATCCATTTTGAATTTATTTTTGTGCCTCATGTAAGAAAGTGGTTCAGTTTATTTCTTTTGCAATATTGCTGTCAGTTTTCCCAATACCATTTGTTGAAGAGACTGTGCTTTTTTTAAAGGTTTATTTATTTTTGAGAGAGACCGTGTAAGTGGGCTAGGGACAGGGAGAGAGGGACAGAGAATCAGAAGTAGGCTCCACACTGATAGCAGTAAGCCCAATGTGGGGCTTAAACTCATGAACTGTGAGATCATGACTTGAGCTGATGTCAAACACTCAACTGACTGCGCCACTCAGATGCCCTGAGACTGTCTTTTTCCTACTGGATACTTTCTTGAAGATTAATTGATCATATATTTGTGGGTTTATTTCTGGGGTTTCTATTCTGTTCTATTGATCTATGTATCTATTTTTGTGCCAGTCCCATACTGTTTGGATCACTACAGTTTTGTAATATAACTTTAACTCCAGAATTGTGAGGCCTCCAGTTTTTTCTTTTTCAAAATTGCTTTGGCTATTCAGGGTCTTTTGTGATTTCAATTTTAAAATTGTTTGTTCTAGTTCTGTGAAAAATGCTGATGGTATTTTGATGGGATTGTATTGAATGTGCAGATTGCTTTGGGTAGTACAGACATTTTAACAGTATGTGTTCTTCCCATCAGTGAGCATGGAATGTTTTCCATTTCTTTTTGTTATCTTCAATTTATTTTATCATTATTTTATAGTTTTCAGAACACAGGTCTTTGACCTCTTCGGTTAGGTTTATTCCTAGTTATCTTATTGCTTTTGGCGAAATTTAAAATGGGATAGATTCCTTAATTTCTCTTTCTGCTTCTTTGTTATTGATGTGTAGAAATGCACCAGATTCCTGCATGTTGATTTTGTATCCTGTGACTTTACAGAATTTGTTAATCAGTTCTAGTAGATTTTTGGTATAATCTTTTGGGTTTTTTACAAATAGGGTCATGTCATCTGCAAATAGTTAAGGTCTTACTCCTTCCTTACTGACTTGGATGCCTTTTATTCCTTTTCATTGTCCTAATGCAGTGGTTAGGAATTCAAGTACTATGTTGAATGAAAGTGGTAAGAGCAGACACCCTTATTTTGCTCCTAAACTTAGGGGAAAAGCTCTCAGTTTTTCCCAATTGAGGATGATGTTAGCCTTGGAATCTTCATATAGGGCCAGTATTGTGTTGAGGAATGTTCCCTCTAAACCTATTTTGTTGAGGGTTTGTATCATTAATGAATGTTGCATTTTGTCAAATGCTTTATCTGCTTCTACTGAAATGATCATATGGTTCTTTTCCTTTCTTATTGATGTGGTGTATTGTGTTGATTAATTTACAAATATTGAACAACTTTTGTAAACCAGGAATGAATCCCACTCAATAGTGGTGATATTTTTTTAATGTTTATTGTTGAACTTGGTTTGCTAGTATTTTGTTGAGGATTTTTGCATCCATGTTCACTAGAGATATTGGCCTATAGTTCTCTTTCTTAGTGGTGTATTTATCTGGTTTTTGTATCAGGGTAATGCTGGCCTCATAGAATGAAATAGGAGTTTTCCTTCCTTTTCTGTTTTTGAAATACTTTGAGAAAAATAAGTATTAACTCTTCTTTGAAAGCTTGGTAAGATTCACATGTGAAGCTATCTAGTTCTGGACTTGTGTTTTGTTGGGAGTTTTTTGATTACTGATTCAATTTCTTTGCTGGTCATCAGTCTGTTCAAATTTTCTATTTCTTCCTCATTCGGTTTTGGTAGGTTATATGTTTCTAAGAATTTATCCATTTCTTTTAGACTGCTCAATTTATTGGCATATAGTTTTTCATAATATTCTCCTACAGTTGTATTTTTGTAGTGTTGGTTGCTACTTTTCTCTCATTTGTGATTTTACTTATTTGAGTCCCTTCTCTTTTTTTCATGATAAGAGCCAGCTCCTGGTTTCACCGAGTTGTTCTATTGTTTTTTAGTTTCAAAATCATTTATTTCAGCTCTAATCTTTGTTATTTCCTTCCTTCTGCTGGTCTTAGGGTTTATTTTTTATTTTTTTCCTAACTCGTTTAAGTATAAGGTAAGGTTGTGTATTTGATATTTTTCTTGCTTCTTATGGAAACCTGTATTGCTGTATACTTCCCTCTTTATGACTTTTGCTGCATACCAGAAGTTTTGTACCATTGTGTTTTCATTTTCATTTGTTTCCATGTATCTTCTTATTTCATCTTTTATTTCTTGGTTGACCCATTTATTCCCTAGTAGCATGTTATTTAACCTCCAAGTATTTGTGATCTTTCCAGATTTTGACGTGGGGGGGGGGTACTGCTATTATCATATCTGTGGTCAGAAAAGATGTATGATATGACTCGACCTCCTTGAATTTGTAAAGACTTGTTTTATGGACCAATGTGTGATTTATTCTGGAGAATGTTTTTTTGTGCAAATGTGTGTTCTGCTATTTGAGGATGGAAGTTTCTAAATGTATCTCTTTATATCCATGTGTTCCAGTGTGTCATTCCAAGCCATTGTTTCCTTGTTGATTTTCTGTTTAGATGATCTTTCCATTTATGTAAGTGACACATTCAAGTCTTCTGCTATTGTTGTATTACTATTAGTTCCTTTATGTTTGTTATTAATTCTTTTTATGTATTTTATGAACATATCCTATGTTGGGTGCATAAATATTTACAATTGTTATATCTTCTTGTTGAATTGTCCCCTTTGTGATCATATAGTGTCCTTCACTGTCTCTTATTACACTTTTCGTCTTAACGAAGATGACATAAGTGCTCCTCTGGTTTTCTTTTGAAATCTCTGATAGATATTTTTCCATCTCTTCACTTTCAATCTACAATTAGGTCTGAATGAATCTCTTGTAGGCAGTATATAGCTAGGTCTTGTATTTTATAATCCATTCTGTCATGCATTTCTTTTCACTGGAGCATTTAGTCCATTTACATATGGCCATTTGTAGCAAAGTGGATGGACCTTGAGGGTGTCATGCTAAGCGAAATAAGACAGGCAGAGAAGGACAGATACCATATGTTTGCATTCATACGTCTAACAGGAGAGACCTGGCAGGGGACCATGGGGAGAGAAAGGGGGAAAGAGAGCGGGGAAGAGTGAGGGACACAGATCTAGGCAGACTACTGAATACTGAAAACAAACCATGGACTGAAGGGGGAGGGGGAGGGAGAGAAGGGGTGATGGTCATGGAGTAGGGCACTTGTGAGGAGAAGCACTGGGTGTTATATGAAAACCAATTTGACAATAAACTATTATAAAAATAAAGTAATTATTGATGGATATGTATTTATTGTCATTTTATTACTCATTTTGTGGTTGTTTCTGAAGCTTTTCTCTCATTCTTGCCTTTCTCTCTTTCATGGTTTCATGGTTTTATTTAGTGATATATTTGCTACTTCCTTCTCTTTATTCTTTGCATATTTGTTAGTAGTTTCTGATTTATAGTTACCATTAAGTTACCACCAACCTCTGCACATAGCAGTCTGTATTAAATTGATGGTAATGTAGGCTTGACCCCATTCTTTACTCCTCCTCTCTCCACATTTTAGGTATATGTTATTATAATTTATATCCTTATATTTTGTGAGTTTTCTGGTAGATTTTTATAGAAATACTCCTTTTTCCTGCTCTTGTGTTTTCTACCTGTATACTGTCACATTGGGTTTTTTGTTTCCACTCAGAGAATCCCCTTTATTATTTCCTGCAGGGCTAGTCTAGTGGTCACAAACTCCTCTAGCTTTTGTTTATCTGGGAAGCTCTTTACCCCTCCTTCTATTTTGAAGGACAGCCTTGCTGGATTGAGTATCCTTAGCTGCAAATATCTTCCACTCAGCACTCGGGATATTCATGCCACTCGCTTCCGTGTAGCATATTCTGTCACTTCCATGCTTAGTAACCTCTCAGTTTTCATTACACTGCTTTTATTTCAGGGTCTTAATGTTAAACTTTATCAAAGACAGTTGAACTCCTACATATCTTGTAAGACAACTTTTTCATCTGAGAAGCTGATTCTAGAAGTCTTTCCTACAAGACAAAGTGAATAATAGACATTTTATCCTAGAATTAAGCAAGTTCTAAGATATCTTGAAATACTTAATTCATAATAATTCCATTTAAAGTAGAATTACAAAGAATGCTACCCTTTATCATTGTAGGACTGACATCATCTAACTATCTGATTTATGTTCAATCCCTAAATACAATGATTGGTTGCCATTAAACTACTTTTAAAGTTTCTGATCAGATGTTCTCATGATCCTGCAACATTTTTAAGTATAATTTTCCTCATTTAAATTCATCATCTCTATCACATATATGTAGTTTTTTCAAACTTTTTTTTGTCTCAAAACTTTTAAAAATAGTGATCAACAGCAATGGCATGAAACAAGTTCTTAAATGAGTCCTACTCTTTTATTATCACAACAAACACATTAACATGGTGAGCTTGGTACAAAACATGCTTCCAGGCACCATGAAGCTCACAGGCTTTGGTTGCAGAAAATCTTACTCCTTCAAGAGTATATTTAGCCATGCAGAGAGATAAATTTTGACTTAACTTTATGATGTGAACAAATAAGACAAATAATTCCATGTATAAATGAAACAACATGTATCCAACTTTATGTACATTTTAAGGAGAGGGGTTATTGAAGACCCTGACATGATATGCAAGCCAAACTGATTGATTGATTAAAACTTCCTGCAATACATCTACCTGAGCTTGGGCTGGACAACAGAGAAACACGAGAAACGATGGCCTGTTCGGAACATGGGAGAAAGGTCTTTGTTAGTGATGACAAGTCAGCTAGTCTAGTGTAGGGAACCAAATTCCGTGCAGTAGCAAATAAAGTTTGTTGAACAGGATGGGCAAAGGGAAGGGAAAAGCACTTCATTCAAGCTTTGCATCTTTGAAATGGGAAAAACAGAAAAGTCAAAAACAAGAAACCCTCCACTTTTACTTGATACTTTCAATATTTTAATATAAAGGATAAAGAAAATTAATACAAAATTATGAGGTTGTCACAAAACTGTCCTAGATAAACCATTTCCAATAACTAAGAAAAAGGATAAAACTTGTTACATTGTAGATTGATATTGCTATTGCATTTTAATGGAGAGAAAATAAGTGTTTCAGTAAGTTTTAGCAAAGCCGATGTGCACATGCATCACTGTGCTTTGATTCAAAGGCTCATGCCCTTTTCACTAAATTGTCAATATTTACTAACGTGTAATTATAAATAAATTCAGGATGTTCTTTTGTTAATTTTAAAGTTGGATTTGTTTAGGGGTGCCTGGGTGGCTCAGTTGGTTAAGCGTCAGGCTTCGGCTCAGGTCATGATCTCACGGTTTGTGGGTTTGAGCCCTGCATTGAGCTCTGTGCTGACAGCTAGCTCAGAGCCTGGAGCCTGCTTTGGATTCTGTGTCTCTCTCTTTCTCTGCACCTTCCCTGCTCACCTCTGTCTCTTTCTGTCTCAAAAATAAATTAAAAAAACATAAAAAAATTTTTTTAAATAATTTTTTAATGTTTTATTTATTTTTGATATAGAGAGAGAGACAGAGCATGAGAGGGGGAGGGGCAGAGAGAGAAGGAGACACAGAATCCGAAGCAGGCTCCAGGCTCTGAGCTAGCTGTCACCACAGAGCCCGACGCGGGGCTCAAACCCATGAACGTGAGATCTGACCTGAGCCGAAGTCGGAGGCTCAACCAGCTGAGCCACCCAGGCACCCCAAAAAACATAAAAAAATTTAAGTTGGCTTTGTTTAGAAATAACTTTCATACAGTAAAATCCTCCCTCTTTTTAGCATATGGCACGTTGAGTTTTTATAAATGTTCATTGTACAGCAGCCATTCTCAATATCACAATGTACATTTCCATCATGCTAGCAAGTTACCTGTGCCTTTGTAGTCAGTGTCCTTCACCCACCCCAGTTCTGACAATTTCTGCTCTGATTTCTACTTTTTTTAAAGTTTATTTTGAGAGAAAAATAGAGAGAGTGCACCCACAAGTGGGGGAGGGGCAGAGAATGAGGGAGAGAGAGAAAACCTCAAACAGGTTCTGGGCTCTCAGCATGGAGCCTGATGTAGGGCTTGATTCCACAAACCAGGAGACCATGACCTGAGTCAAAACCAAGAGTCGGACGCTTAACTCACTGAGCCACCCAGGTGCCACTGCTCTAATTTCTATTCTTGAATTTTTCCAGAATGCTATACATATGAAATCATAGAGATAAAAGCATTTTGTATCGAGCTTCTTTTTACTTAGCATATATTAAGTAAAATCAATGATCTGTCATTAATGCTATCACACTGTCATGATTAATGTAGTTTTTTGTTCTTAATGTTTTTTATTTATTTTTGAGAGACAGAGAGAGACAGCACGAGCAGAGGAGGGTCAGAGAGAGAGGGAGACACAGAATCCAAAGCAGGCTCCAGGCTCTGAGCTAGCTGTCAGCACAGAGCCAGACCTGGGGCTCAAACCCAGGAACCATGAGATCATGACCTGAGCCGAAGCTGGAGGCCGGACGCTTAACCGACTGAGCCACCCAGGCACCCCAAATGTAGTTTTACATTAAGTTCTACAATCAGGAAGTATTAAGTCCTCCTACTTTGTTCTTCTGTTTCAAAATCATTTATTTTTGGATGCTCAGAATTCTCACATAAATTTCTGTATCAGCTTATCACTTTTTGCAAAGATCCTAGAGGGATATTGATAGGAGTTTTTGAATTTATTGATAATATGACAGTTCTTGCCAGTTTTAACAATAGAGTCTTCCATCCATGACCATGAAATGTCTCTCCATTTGTTTAAATCCTCATTAATTTCTCTCAGCTAACCTGTTCTTTCTCTCAGAAAGTTCCCATTTCTCAGCAGTGCTTTGTAATTTTTATCGTAAATTCTGTTGTAATTTTTACTGTACTTCATTTGTTAAATTTATTCCGACATATTTTTGGGGAATGAAATTATTTTAATTTCATTTTCAGAAAATTCACTGGCAATAAATAGCTATGCAATTGACTATGCTTACTGATATTATAGTCTTTGGTATTTATGAACACATTAGTTCTAACAGTATTTTTATGGATTTCTTAGGATTTTCTACACACAGGATCATATCACCTGCCAAGAAAGGCAGTTTACTTCTCTTCTAATTTGGATGCCTTTGTTTATTTTATTTAAATTTAATTTTGACCTTATTGCAAGTGATCAGCATGTTCTCTTCAATGATGAGTAGAAGAGTAGGATTGGATATCTGGAATTATTCCCTATTATAAGGAGCAAGCATCATTCTCTCATCTTTTTTGTATAATGTTAGCTGTATATTTTCTGCAGATGCCCTTTAATAGACTAAGAAAGTTCCCTCTTATTTCTAGTTTGTTGAAAGATTTTTGTTTTCTTTTTTGTTTTTATTTTATTTTTGAGAGAGAGAGAGCGCACAGGTGGGGAGGTGGGGGCAGAGGAAGAGCAAGTGAGAGAAGACCAAGCAGGCTCCGTGCCTAGCACAAAATCTGACCTGTGACTCAATCTCATGACCATGAGATCAACATCTAAGTCAAAATCAAGAATCTGACACCTAACTCACTGAGCCACACAGCTGCCCCTTCATTTTTATTTTTAAACTATACATGGGGGTGCCTGGGTGGCTTAGTTAGTTAAGTATCTGACTTTGGTTCAGGTCATGATCTCACAGTTTATGAGTCTGAGCTCTGCATAGGGCTCCGTGCTGATAGTTTGGAGCCTGGAGCCTGCTTCAGATTCCGTGTCTCCCTCTCTGCTCCTCCCCCACTCATGCTCTGTCTCCTTCTCTCTCTAAAATAACTAAATTTTTATTTAAATTTAAATCAGGAATGTATATAGGGATTTGTCAAATGCTTTTTAGCATCTTTTAAGATGATCATGTGTTTTCCCTTTTAATATATTAATTTGGTGCACTACATTAGTTGATTTTTGAATGTTAAACTGTTTTAAAATGACAAATCACAGTTAATTTACACACTTTGGTTAATTGGCACATTGATTTGGTTTGTTATTTTGTTGATGATTTTTGCATCTATATTTATGAGGGATATTGGTCTAGTTGCTTTGTGATGTCTTATCTGACTTCGGTGTGACAGTGATATTGGACTCAGGGAATTATATGGAAAAATATTTTTTCCTCTAAATCTTGAACCATTTGTAAAAGAATAGTACTATTTATTCCTTAAGTATCTGACAATTCACCAAGGAAGCCATGTAGGCCTGGGCTTTCCTTTATGTGAAGACTTTAAACAGTTAATTCTATTATTATTATTATTTTTTTAACTTATTGGCCTTTCAGAGTATCTATTTCTTTTGTGACAGTTACGGATTTCTATATTTCTAGGTATTTGTCTATCTCATCAAAATTCTCCATTGTTGGCAGAAAATATTTTAAAGCTTTTCCTTATAATCCCTTTAACTTCTATAGGATTGGTAGAGATGTCCTCTCTTTTGTTCCTGATTTTGACAACTTGTGTTTTTTCTCTTTTTTCTTGGTCTAGCTAAAAGTTTGTCCACTGTTTTGATCTTTTCAAAGAACCAAACTTTCGTTTTATTTTCTCTGTTGTTTTTACTGGTTTTCTCTACTGTTTTTCATTTCATTGATTTCCATTGTAATCTTTATTATTTTTTTCCATATTTTTTAGTTTGCTTCTCTTTTTCTAGTATGTTATGATGAAACTTAGATTATTAATTTTCTATGTCATTTCTATTACATTGTAGGCAATTAAAACTACAAATACCTGTACCACTCTGTTGCAGCTTATGTGGATAAGTTGTATTTTCCTTTTCATTCATTTCAAAATATTTTTAAATTTCCCTTGTGATTTCTTCTCTGACTCAGGGGTATTTGAGAAGTATTTTGTTCAATTTTTAATATTTGGGGATTGCCCCAATTTTTTAGTGTTGATTTCTAATTTAATTTTATTAGGGTGAGAGAACACAGCTTGTGTGACTTGAACCCTTTTAAGTTTATTGAATCTTGTTTTGTGGGCCTAACATATGGTCTTTGCTGAGATTGCTCCATCTGTACTTGACAATAATACATATTTTAGTATTTTGGGGTGGAGTGTTCTACACTCCACTTGTTCTTCTATTTCAAGTCAGTGGAGAGAGTTGTTCAAGTATTTATATCCTTGCTGATTTTGTCTCATAATTCCATCAATTATTAAGGACAGAAGTCTCAAATTATTTTTGTTGAACTGTCTATATTTCATCTCAATTTTGTCAGGTTTTGCCTCCTATATTTTAGGGCTCTATTGTTAGGTGTCTATATGTTTTCAAATATCTTATCTTCCTTGATAAATAGACATTTTTGCCATTATAAATATTTTTGTCTCTCATAAATGTCTTTGATCTTTATGTTAGTCTGTTTAAACATTTTTATCTTTGTTTTTGCCCTTCAACAGTCTGACCATGATGTGTTCAGGCATGGATCTCTTTGTATTGATCTGTCTTGGAGTTTGTGGTGATTCCTTCATATGTAGATTGATATTTTTCATAAAACTTGGAAAGTATGACTACCACTTTTGTGAATAATTTTTTCTGTGTTTTCTGCCTTCTTCTGGAACTCCTACTGTTGGTACACCTGATGTTGTACCGCAGTCCCTACGGCTCTGTTCACTGCCCTTCATTCTTCTTGTTTTTCATGAATGATTTCTATTCATAAATCTTCAAGATCATTGATTCTTTCTTGTACCATCTCAAGTCTATTTCCGAGTTTGTCTGGTAGATTTTCATTGGGTTTTATTATATAATTTCTTCCTCTTCGTTGATATTCTCTATTTTGTGACATCATTCACATATTTTCTTTTAATTCTTTAAAGCATAGAGTCCTTTAGTTCTCTGAACATATTTATCATAGCTCCACTGAAGTCTCTATATGCTAATTTCCACACCTGGGCCCTAACGATGACAGCGTCTATTAAATGCTTCTTCTTTTTTCTTTATGTTTTTAGTTTTTTAGTATGGGCCACATTTTTAAAGTCACACTTTTCTTAAAATCAGTAATTATTAAAATTTATAGGCACACTGCTTAATGTGTTCCCTGTTTGAATGTCAATATAAATTGTACTGGAACAAACACTATAAATAAAAATATATCAAGTTAGTTTCTGCTCATCGGTTAGGACAGAAATTTGAATTTGAGGAATTGAGAACTTAGTAGCTAATTCAAGGATACAATTATTTAACTTAATGTATTCACGGAAAAATTTATTACCAAAAGTAATAAAAGACATGATAGCTTGGTAGGACTGGAGGGTAGGGTCAAAAAGGAAACTTGTTCATGAAATAAAAGTGCTTTTATTGGAAGAACAGGGGTGAGACCAGCACCTGATGCTAACACTGAGGGTGCATGGGGTAATCTCTGAAGACAAATGACTACTGGGTTGATGTAAAGATAAATGATAGATGGATAGAGATGGGAAAATACATAATTAATCAAGCAAAGTAACAAATAATTAACAAGTATCTCCCAGTATACTAGCTATTTAAATTTTTAAAATGAAAGACATTTGGCATTAGAACTTCATATATTTACTTCTCAAACTACCACATCAAAGCAGCTGATAATCACTAAACTGACAGTATGCTATATTCTAGGACATGGAATATTCTCCACACACAAAGCAAGACTTGCAAGTGCCTCTTCAGTAACAACTTTTCAAGTCATATTTTCTTTCTCTAAAGGTAACGATGGTCAAACAAATTGCTCAAAAAGACATCAGTGTTTAAGAAGTGAACAGAAGGAGGAGAAGTGGATCCAACAAATTAAAACTCCTCTTTTTTAAAAAAACACCTTTTTTAAATGTTTATTTAATTTTGAGAGAGAGACAGAGAGACAGAGCGCATACAGGGGAGGGGCAGAGAGAGAGGAGACACAGAATCCGAGGCAGTTCCAGGCTCTGAGTTGTCAGCACAGAGCCCGACACAGGGCTTGAACCCACGGACCGTGAGATCATGACGTGAGCCCAACTTAGACCCTTAAGAAACTGAGCCCCCCAGGTGCACCCAAGACTGTTCTTTTAACCTTGAATAAAAAGAGGAATAGTCATACTGCTTTTGGGAGTTATTCCAGAAGAAAAGATTTTCTTACGGTTGTCTCCATCCCAAACTAAGTGAATGTTCTTTTATTTCCATCTCCAACCTCTGCTGCTCCAGGATGTGTAGGCCTACTTGTAACAGAAATTACCAGGTACTCTATTCAAGTCATATTTTGGCATTTATTGTAGGTGAATTACTAGAATTTACAGGAAGGCACCTTATTTCCTCTGTCACCATTATGTCCTTCATCTTCAAACCAATGGTCTACCAAAGTTCCAGTGTAGATCAGAAGGAATCTATGGAAAGTGTTTATCTTATTGCCATAAGAGACTTTTAGCAAGACTTGCCAGTTCTCTCACCGATCAATACAATACTTACTCCCTGGACGACAGCAGGAATCAGTCCTGCTGCATATTAATAAGACAAAGTCTAAAGACTTGTCATATCTCATTGCACAATAAGGTCTACCCAGGAGACAGCTGACACAGACAGCTGTGATTTGCCCATCATCTCAGTATAATAAATAGAAACCAACAGCATGTAAAAATTTGACTCCCTCCTGAATTCATCCATCCATTTATTCCAACTTATTACACAATGATAGTTGCTGACATTTATTAAAGGATTTCCATGCTAATCAGTTTAACATTCTCTCTTAATCCACATGTAACCCTATGGGGTCTTCATCTTTGAGAGAGGGAGGAGTTAGGTAACTTGCAAGAGCCCATAAGTTTCTACTGTGTGCTAAGCACTTTACATAATACGGAAATACAAGATATAAAACACTGTGTCCATCCTCACAGAAAGCAACCACGTAGAAAGAGAAAATAGATTTTTAAGAAATTATACTATGATGAGATAGTAAATGATAAAAAAAAATAGTTAGGGGCACCTGGGGGGTTCAGTCAGTTAAGTGACCAACTCTTGATTTCAGCTCAGGTCATGTTCTCATGGTTCGTGAGACTGAATCCCACACTGGGCTCCATGCCCAGAGTGGAGCCTGCTTGGGATTCCTTCCCTCCTTCTCCCTCTGTCGCACCCCCCTGCTTGCCCACTCTGCCCCTCTCTCTCTCTCTCTCTCTCTCTCTCTCTCTCTCCCTCTCTCTCAAAATAAATAAATTAATAAAAAAAGATTGTCTCTCCTTCTCTCTTTCTAAAATAAAATAATAGTTAATATTTTTAAATGCTTTCTATACAACATGTTGTTAAGTATCTTAAATTCATTATCTCCTTTCATCCACATAAGACTCTGAGGTGGACCTTCTGATTAACTTTATTTTTTGTAGAGGAGGAACCAGTTTGACAAATGAATGGTCAAAAGTTATTACCTAGGGGCGCCCGGGGGACTCAGTTGGTTAAGCATCTGACTCTTGATTTCGGCTTATTGTCTCACAGTTTGTAGGATCAAGCCTCATGCTGGGCTCTGCACGGACATTGTGGAACCTGCTTTGAGATTCTCTCTCTCCATCTCTCTCTCTGCCTCTCTCCTGCTTGTGCATTCTCTCTCTCTCAAATAAATAAGGACACATTTAAAAAAGTTATTAGCTAGTCGGTGATGAATGCTGTGACTGAAATATTTACCACATGCTGTAGTAACACAGAGAGAAGGACAAATAACCAACTCAGGAGCTCAGTTAAAGCTTCACAGAGAGTCATTTGGCCTTTGAACTGAGGCTTGAAATTCTGAGTGCGCGTCCACCTGGAAGGAGGGAGCAAAAGTTTCCAACCTAAGGAACAACATGTGGAAAGACACACTGTTGTCACAGTTGGGGTCAACCGGTAGGTCAGTAAGACTTGAAAGGATAGGCGAAGAGGACTGTGAGAACACACAAGCTGGGGAGTAGATTTTTTGAGGATCTTGCTTATTTTTAAAGGAGTCCCATTTTCACGAGACCATGGGTAATTCTCAGGCTTTGGGAACTCATCACTCTTAGGTTGGATCCTCTTAGCCCTGTCATTTATCAAATATGTTATCTTGGCCAAGAAACATTATCTTATCCACTATTTCCTCAGCTGAAAAATGGGACTAAGTAATTATTTTGGAAGTTGTTACAGCAGTAAATGAAATATACAAGGTGTAGAAGGCTTATCAGAGTGTGCAGATGTAAAAAGAATCTGATGAAAAGTGAGTTATTTTCATCATTGTGGTTATTGTCATTATGGGTGAGACAGACTTAGTTTGCAGCTGGTGGAAAGTAAAAGCAAAAAAAAAGAAAAGCCTAATAAATGGAAATGGGCTCTTTTCCCCTGCTCTGCGAGTTGGTCCTATTAAATACGGCAGAAACTGCTATATTTCACTTGCACTTAATTGCGGCAAAGGAATCAGAGCAGGAGTGTGTTTGCGGAGGCCAGAAAATGTCTTACTCATTAAAGCCAGCGGCCTCCAGCAAGTAGGGGTGCCCAGACCAGTAGCATTTATATTCATTGCAGAGGTCAAATCCTGTAAGAAGGTATGGCCTAAAACTACTGGTATGAAGTTGCGCTGTTGTGGCTCTTCACTAATATGAAAATTAAGTATCCTCTGAGAATACAACTTCAGCCAGGATGTGGAGGTTCAGGAAGCAAGATTCAGCCCTGCGGGCAAAAGGCTCGGAGAAAAGTGTGCAGGCAGACGCGGTACCAGTGGGGCCGACTACAGTAAGCAGGGACTATTATGGGGAAGGATGCCTGTCTTATGGGCTATTCCAATAGGGAGAGACCAGCAAGGATGTAAGCAATACCAGGAGATTCAGGGCAAGGTAGGGTTTGCTTCAGCAAAACAGAAGCAAGACAAGCAGCTCTGCCTAATTCTGATTGCCCCAGACAATGGAGCTAAGGCTATTTCTCTCTTTCCAGTCCCCTGTCAAACCCAGAGACAACTTCACAACCAGGTTTGCAGTCCAGTGCTTCCCAAACCTGGCCAAACCTGACTCCAGGGGAATCACTTAAGCAGATTTAAAATGTAGGGGCGCCTGGGTGGCTCAGTGGGTGAAGGATCTGACTCTTGATTTCTGCTCAGCTCATGATTTCAGTTTGTGAGAGATCGAGCCCCACATCGGGCTCTGTGTGCTGATAGTGTGGAGCCTGCTTGAAATAAATAAATGAACCTTAAAAAAATGTTCCAATGCCTGAATTCCACTCCTAAGGACTCAGATTTAAGTGGAATTGGGTTGTCCTGGGCATCAGGGTTTCAAAAAGCCGCCCCCCCCCGCAAGTTAATCGTAATATGCAATGAAGGTAGAGAGCCACCGGGTTGACAGTATGTTTTGAACAGGATCTCATTTCATGCCCAGTTGCCATTACTCCAGATAATGATAAAACAGTCAGAAAACTGTCTTATGGGGGAAAAATGTATCACCCTGAGTGTGGTTAAAAAGCCATAAATTTAATCTTATAGGCATTAAAACAAAAAATGTGAGCTGTCTGAGACAGTGGGGGAAGGTGAAGTGGTGTAGACACATATGTTGCCAGTTAATCAGTTCATTTTCTCTAAAGAAAAATCTGGGAGGGGAGCCTGGGTGGCTTGGTGGGTAGAATGTCCTACTCTTGATTTTGGCTCAGGTCATGATCCTGGAGTGATGGGATCAAGCCCCTTGTTGGGCTCCACACTGGGTGTGGAGCCTGCTTGGGATAGTCTTTCTCTCTCTCTCTCTCTCTCTCTGCCTCTCTCTCTCTCTCTGTCTCTCTCCTACCTCTCACCTGCCAATCTCCCCTCTCCGTAAAAAAAAAAAAAAATCTGAGAATATGTTATAATTTGTACTATTCAACTCTAGTTGAACTTTTCTATTAAACCCCAAATAAACAGCCTAATCTCTATATAAGTGTTTATACTACATGTGATTTAAAGGTTTTCTAAAAAGAGAGAGAAAAGGAAATCTAAATGCTTAGTAAGACAATAGCTGATAATCAAGTTAGGACACAGCGACATGGTATCATGTGGCTAGGAAAGTAAAAATTAGGTGGACTATCTCAAAATACAAAACCTTGTTTAAGAAAAATGAAGTGAAAAGCACAATAATGTATTCTGGATAGCGTTATATAAAGGATGTGCCTGTGAACAGATTGGAATGCTTGAACGTGCTCGGTTTTTCACTTTACAAAACCCAATATGAAAAATTCTTAACATCCAAGTATTGAGAGAGGGAATAATTAATTATTTTTTCTAAAAACGGACAGGTTTAAGAACAAAGCGTAGTACCAGAAGCAATCTGTTGATCAGGCCTCTGACCTCTGCCAGGGTTACACAGAAGGGTGAAGAGGCTGCAGTTCAAAGAATCCGCTTCGTTTTTCACATTTTTTTGTTTGTTTAGTCATTTCATTTTACTTATATTTATTATTGAGGTAAGACATGGTTCACTTTGATTAGACTTTAAAAATGGAAAAGAGAGGATGCCTGGCTGGCTGAGTCAAGGGAGCGTGCAGCTCTTGATCTTGGGGTTGTGAGTTCAAGCCCTACGCTGTGTGTAGAGATTCTTTTAAAATAAAATCTTTAAAAAAATGGAAAGGAACCCCGATTTTCATGCTTTGTTTATAAATTCAGTCTGTGGAATTCACTGGTTGTATTGAACAGAAAATTCCTTACAATAACAATGTTCTTAGCTACATTTATCCCATTTTAGCTGGGTATGCTGTTTGCCAACCGTGCCGATGGACTTGTAATAAATAATTGAATTCTCTGTCCATGTTTTCAAGAAAACACCTGCTATAGAGATACAGAGCAATTTCACTGGGGTGATACCTCAAGTACTACAAACTGGAGAAGAAGTTGCTTAAATCGAATGCCAGATTGTTGAAAAGAACAATGACAAGGAACTGTCTTCTTGAAGAGATAAAAATATATGCTGTCAGTAAAATTTGCATTTATTTAGAAAATCACAGAAGGCCTGTTTTTTGGGGAAAAAAGGCAAATAATATCATGAGAAACTAGTGTATATGTATTCTTTAAGTCAGTAGGAATCTAGAATTATAAGTTGGGCAAGCCTATTAAAAAATGGGGGGCAGACTTCATGTTTTTGGTGGGTTGAATACTTAAAAGCTGAGAAATGTGACTTTATACTTAAAGGGGTGCCAGGACTCAGGCACTTAGTATCAGTTCTGCCCTATAGATCTTTTTTTTAACAGACTTCATTGATTTGAAATCCTCTGTCCAGTTTCACATTACAAATATTTCAGTTATTAATTTATTCTCTAATTTCTTCTATTTCCTGTGTTGAGCATACCTTCTCTGATTGTGACTTCTGCACAAAATCACAAAAAAGCTTTTTCCCATTAATCCCATTTTACCTTCTGTCATGCCATCTTTGTGTTCCGCCCTTCTGAAACATCCTGTTCTACCAAACACACAATTGTCACTTTCTAATTGCCACTGGATGCCTCTGTGGCACCTTAATTTCTGTTCCTGGCTCTCTTTTGATCAAGAAAATAAGTTGAAATCAGAATTTCTGAATTAAAATATGATAATAACAGAGAGATGCCAAATGGGAATGTAAAAAAAAATAACAAAACATTTTCACATATGGGGGACAAAGGATTCGGATTTTATTTTTGTCTTCAACCACATCTGTCACTCTGACTATCTGCATTCATCAGCTTATCTGTAATTTTTAAATGATATTTTCATTTGCAAAGCATCACTGCTGAGAAATTAATTTTTTATTGCAGTGCAAGTATCTAGAGTAGTGGTTTATGAGACAGACACCAAGTTTGGACAAATGTTATTCATGCTGGTTAACCTGGGCTTAGCTTTGCCCTAAGGTCTGTAACCTCAACTATTGAATGACAGAGCAGGACTCACAAGAGGATAAGGTTACTTCGGTCTTTAAGATGTTAAGATTTAAGAGGTCTCACTAGGCCGCAACTTCCTTGGTGAGCAGGTATAGGATTTACCGCTCCCCCCCAAATAAATAAATAAATAAAAGTGCTTGGTTTATTATAGAACATTACAAGATAACCAGCTGATGAAACACTAGGCTCAAATAAAAACCCACCATTGTTAAGTCACCAAATATTTAATGAGTGTCTACTATGTGCCAAGCCCTTTGCAAAGAGCCCTGGATAGGTCAGTGAATAAAAAGCACGCAGAGCTGACATACTAGTGGGGAAGACAGAAAAAACGCAAGTGGTCAAATGCATCAAAGGTAATCACACCGTGAAAACTGCAGGAAGATGCAATTAAGCAATGGGGGATGGGGTGGCTTCAGGTGGACAGTCAGGGCAGGCTTTTCATGGGGGCGGGACATCTGAATATGAAGTGCAGCGGTGGTGGTAAAGCTTTCCAGCAATGTGAACTTGGACAAGTACACATGCCCATGTGTCTGGGTCTCTGGTTCTACATTCACGCCACTGTCCTTTAACTACAACACCTCACAGAAGGCCCCTGATTGAAAGCTCATATATGTGGGCAATAAGGAAAAATAACAGGGCCAGAAGAACTGTACATGACTTCTTAGTAGAATTAGCTGATTGCATTTGATTAGGCTGAATGTATAAAGAGAGTGAAAAACTCCAAATGTAAGTATAATATACAACTCTTAACTTTTCTAAAAGTTAACTTCTAACACACCTGTGACGGCAGATTATGTGACCCCAGAAAGCAGTGCTGAACTGCCGGAAACATTGGACAGCAGGACACGTCACTCACCAGCATCCGGTTCTCCCACCATGAGTCCATGTCATTTCGCTGAGACAAATTTTGGGGCGGTGTTTCCCTTGCACCATGCAGCTATTATCCCCATTTTTTTTATATTTAAAAAATTGACAATACTACTCTTATTTGGAATCACTACAGAATGAACTGGTTTTGATCCAATAATGCACATATAGCAAGGGGGCATTTATAGAGAGATATCGTATTTTCTAATAATGTAATGGCACAAATGCTTTGATAATGCTGCATGAACTTCAGGTCACCATTAAGAATGTCATTACCAATTTCTGCTCAGATAATAGACACAGCTGTGGAATTAGATGTTGCCTGAGATTTACTCTCTAAAAGTTAAGCCTAAGGTTTGGGAATGACTTTGCCACAAAACGTTTCATTATGTACATTTTGAAATGTGGCCATTCCCTCCACTGGTATACTCTGGGTCAGGCCTGCTGGGTACGAGGCACATTTATACTATGGAATTTTTTAAGTATTAGAAGACACTAATGAATACAATTATTTCTTGAGGCCACGTGATACACATTTCTGAGGCATAAAGGCAAGATTTTAAAATCAGACTGATTTCAAATCATAGCTCTGAAATTACCTGAGGGATGAGGCTACTGCAAATAACTTCTTTATCTTAAGTTTCTTCATCTATAAAATATGTAAATAGTCGTCATCAAGGTTTTTGAAAGAAGGTAAGTAGGTAGCACGATGTTATTCTCTGACTTGAAAATGGCTATTTATTGACTATTGTAAGGGGTCAATAAATGGTTTAGAAACGTGCATGTCTATACATACAGTATACGTTGTGTACATATGTATTGTGTGCATATTGTCAAAAAGAGGGGCACCTGGGTGGCTCAGTCAGTCAAGCATTCAACTCAGGTCATGATCTCTGGTTCATGAGTTCAAGCCCCACGTTGGGCTCAGTGCTGACAACTCAGAGCCTGGAGCCTGCTTCAGATTCCGTCTCCCTCTCTCTTTGCCCCTCCCCTGCTCATACTCTTTCTCTCTCTCAAAAATAAAGAAAAATTAAAAAATTTTTTGAAAACCACTATATGCCTGTATATACAACATATATATTATGTACTGTGATGGTTAATGTTTTATCAACTTGACTGGTTACAGGGTGTCCAGATATTTGGTTAAACATTAGTTTAGATGTGTCTGGGAAGATGCTTCTCGAGACTAACATTTGAATCAGATTTAGCAAAGCCAACTGCTTTACTAGTCAAGCTGGTACGGGCTGGGGGCTGAGGGCCTCCCTCCACAGGGTGCCCGCCTCCCTAACTGAAACAATCCAAGATGGATGCTGTAAAGCCTTTCATGACGTGGCTTGCGAGTCAACCAAATCATTCTAAAACCAGAGGCAGCAACAACAGTCTGCCCATGTTCAAGGAATGAGCGCATATTCTTATTTTTTTATTGAGAATTTTCCGTCTCACACTGGAATACTAGTACTAGGACCAAAACAATAAGCACCCCTTCCTCAAACAAAGCATAGAGTAAACCTGTATGTCGAGCTGTGTAATGCAATTTCACTATCTTTCTGTAGAATTAATGCAGTGAAAAAAATCCTTTGACAATTCAGCATAAATCATATGGCTTATTATTTCAATATCGGAAATGAACTCATTTAGTGAATAACCAACAAGAGCATAGTGCATATTCATTCTACTTATGGGAAGCCATTCAAACTACGCCAACACTGGAGAATTTCACGGCATGATGCAGAGCACAACTTTCCAGGGAATAATTCCGAAGATGCCTTCCAAGAGGATGAGAAAGACCCATTGTCTTCTATCTCTCAGGGATCCAGTGTCTTCACAAAGACCCCCATGGCTTCACTGGAGCCGTAACTCTAAAGGCCTAATGACCAGGAAAATAGTTCGTGTGCATGTCCTAAGGGAAACAGGAACAGGGCAATGCTGAGCTTGGCAATGACCATCTGTTGGCCACCTGGGAGCTTCAAACTGCTCTAGGTATGGACAACTACAGAAGAGGCTCTTCAGTTGTTGGCTGATAAATGCAGTCTAGGTTTGTTACTGCGATTGGAATTAAAGATAACAGGCTTCTGGATGGTGCTACAGCAATGTGGGAGGAACATCTAATCCAATTATTTTTAATACTAATCTGAATAATGAAAAAAATTCTAAAGGATTTCCTGCATGTCTATTTTTGCACTCTCACTGCCAACCTTGCTTCCTTCAAGTTCTTATCAGGTCAAATCTCTGTCTTTTCAGTGCTTTAAAATTATGTAACTCTAAAGAGACAGGAGTTTTATTAGGATACATTTGAAACCTTTTGTAAGACGGTACCAACAGTATGCCACGTATGTATGAATGCTTTGGATTGAAGTTGCCTTTTGAAAATCAACAAATGCCTCAACAAATACATGAAAGAGTCCCTAAAAGGATGTCAATATGACATCTGTTCAAAGGAGCCGACTGCTGCAAAGCATAGAGGAACCAGAAGAACCTGGCTGGAACATTGTTTCCGTTACTGATTTGACTTGCGTGACAACACACCTGCCTTGCTGTTATGAACCCAGTTCTTGGTGACCATAAAACATTCCCATGCCCCAAGTATTACTGATTTCAACTTAATTTCCTGTATGCATTTCTTGGATGCTAGAATATTAAATACACCCTGGGAATTATTAAACAAATATTTTTTTCTCAGCAATTATTGAACACATGTAGAGTTAAACATTTGGTATTTGGACGGGAGACAATATGTTTTGAACTTTAACAGACAAGGAAAGCAAAAGAACCAAGGAGCTAGTTTTTAATCATGTGAAAATGGTAAGTGAATTCATATGACAAGGGATATGGGAGAATAATTCTCTTATGGAGGAATATTCAAGAAATCAAAATAAAGTTGACAAACACTGAATATTCTCTCTGTCAAAAACCTCTCTGCTAACAACTATTTAGACATTTCAAAATAGAAGCTGTTTTGATGATAAAGAGAATATTTATGCCTACCTGAACCCAATTAATAAACTGCTTAATTTACAAATCACTAACAATTCACATGTGAAACACAGAAATTGATATTACTAGTATCAATGAAAAATAGCACAAAAAGCTTTGCTTAACTTTGGTAGGTCTTAAAATACACAGAATTGCTACGTTTGTTAATAGTGTCTGATAAGAGATGGGTTTCTTAAAAACTGAGTTTAAATTACTACAAAGGAAAATCTGTATAAATTTTTGCTTATCTAAATAAGTGTGTATACCACATGCTAAATTTTTATACTATTTACATTGAAGAAATTACATTCAAAGTATCTCTAAATTATACTCAAGGAAAAATGTATGTTGATGACCTCTCAAAGTCAAGTTGTTATGATGCAAAAACCATCAGCCCATTATTCTGTGGTCACAGAAGCATTTGTATCAAATACACACAGGGCTAAATTCAGAAGGAGAAGGAGTGAACCGGGCAGATCACCATAGACAGGAAGGCTGTGCTTTAGCAGTTCAACCACTAGTCCTGTCTTTTAGATAAGGAGATTTATGTGGATACCTGGGTGGCTCAGTCAATAAAGCATCCAACTTTGGCACAGATCATGATCTCAAGGTTCATGAGTTTGAGGTCCACATCAGGCTCTCTGCTGTGGCATGGAGGCCACTTCAAATCCTCTGCCCCCCCTCTCTGCTGCTTCCTCACTCATGTTATTTCTCTCTCTCTCTCTCTCTCTCTCTCTCTCCCCCAAAAATAAACAAACATTATTTCTCATTGCCAAGTGATATTCCACTGTATATATAAACCACATCTTCTTTACCCATTCATCAGTTGATGGACATTTGGCTCTTTCCATAATTTGGTTATTGTTAAAAGTGCTGCTATAAACATTGGGGTGCATGTGCCCCTAAGCATCAGCCCTCCTGTATCCTTTGGATGAATTCCTAGTTGTGCCATTGCTAGGTCGTAGGGTATTTGAGGAACCTCCACACTATTTTCCAGAGCAGATGCATCAGTTTACATTCCCACCAACAGTGCAAGAGGGTTCCCATTTTATGTATACAATGGAGTACTACTTGGCAATGAGAAAGAATGAAATCATGCCATTTGCAGCAACGTGGATGGAACTGGAGGGTATTATGCTGAGTGATATAAGTCAGTCAGAGAAAGACAGATATATGTTTTCACTCTTATGTGGATCTTGAGAAACTTAACAGAAGACCATGGGGGAAGGGAAGGGGAAAAACAGTTACAAACAGAGAGGGAGAGAGGCAAACCATTAAGAAACTCTTAAATACAGAGAACAAACTGAAGATTGGTGGGGGTTGGGGGGGGGGGGGAAATGGGTGATGGGCACTGAGGAGGGCACTTGTTGGGATGAGCACTGGGTGTTGTATGTAAGCGATGGACCATGAGTATCTACCCCAAAACCAAGAGCACACTATACACTCTGTATGTTAGTCAATTTGGCAATAAATTATCAAAAAAGTAAATAAACATTAAAAAAAGTTTTTGAAGGGATATTCATGTGGAAAAAGTACACACAGATTTTTCTCCTCATAAGCACCAAGTGTATAGGTTTTCCCACCATGACCTAAATCATGGTATTGCCTTCATTACATTTAATTAATTTCTAACACCAGTTAACTTCTTGGAAATAGCTTCTGCTTTCTGTGCTCCCTCTACCACATCCAAACTTCTGATTTTGGAAACCTTCAAACCTATAGCAAACTGGAAGGGCCTTCACTCAGGTTGACAATGCACATTTGGCCACATCCGCTTTCTCCATCACCCACAAAGAAAGCCTCATGGGAAGCACCTTTTGTGGACCTCAGTTTATAAGACTATATAGCGTGATGCCACTGAAACCAATCACTTGTCTTGGTATGTATATTATGCATCTAGTCCGGTTATAAAGTTGAGAATGACTTGGGGTTAACAGAAGAGGGCTGTGGGGGTCACTGATGATGGAACATCTGAGATAGGTTCCAATCCACATTCCCTAGAGCATCTCCTAAATGGGAGAAAGTTGTCATTTGTATTTACTATTCCCTTGCATATATTTAAGGAGCTGCATACTTCTGCTTATTAGAGGTATCTGGGAAAATTCGTATGACGGTTTAGTCTTCCTGTGTGCTCTTTAAAAAGCAACTAAATTATGAGCACCTGGCTGGCTCAGTCAGTAGAGCACGTGACTCTTGATCTCAGGGTTGTGCGTTTGAACCCCACACTAAGTGTAGCAATTACTTCCAAAAAAAGATTTAAAAAATTTTTAAAAAAACAATTAAATTAAAATGTGGGGAAACTGTCTTTATCTCATCATATAAACTGATTATTTATTCCCCATTCTGCCAAAGTTGATTTCAAAGTAGAATATATAAAACAAAGACAATCAAAATAGTGCTCCTAAAATATATCAAAAAATGCTAATTCCTAAAGATACAAATAGTCCCTGAATGACGCTCTATGCCTAGCCGTCCTTAATGTTGCTGATAATTGGCCACCTAGTGTATTATCCCTCACTGAATTCTGGGGCTACTTTATAAGGTATATTATGTCAATGATAAACTCATGTTGTTTATTTATGGTCTAAATGCAAAGCACAGCAATGGCAGTGGATGTCAAATCAATGGGAAAGTGAAGATTTTCAAAGTGGGGAGACAAACTCCTTGCTTATCAGCTGAGCAAACTTGGAAAAGTTATTTGCCTCTTCTTACCTCAGCTCTCACACCTAAGATGGAGATGAAGAACAAATCCTAACACAAATGCCAAATTCTAAGGATTTCAGTAATATATTTTCAAGGTTGTATAAATGACTTGCAAATAGCATATTTCTTTCAGCTTCCCTTTATTTAATATGTTTCTATAATTGCTTACAATGCTCCCCCTGCTAAGAAGGCCCTTCTTTCATATGGTGAAAAGTCCCTCAAAGAAAGAGAAGAAAATATTACACCAGAAGGACTAACCTACAAATGGTTCTTGCAAACAAACAAAATATTACCTCTCAGTTTTCTGGCAATGAGTTATCTAGCTCTTAAGGGCCATTAAAAGGAAGATTACCAAGGGTCAGATTTCCCTGGTCCCGTTCAACCACCAAAGCAAAGGGCAGCAGTCTTAATTTCATAGTTCATGCTCCTACAAATCCCTAAAAGTTTTTAATGAGGGTTTTAAGAAATTAACAGAAAAGTCATAAAAATAGCAAATCTAACGTTATTTTAGATAGCTAACTGGTAATTAATGGTCTTATACTTCACTTATTGTGAAGTAAGTCACAGTCATTTTGCACTTCCTTGGCAAGAAGATGACAGTTCAGCATTTTCCATCACATTTTACTCATTCCGGATGCAGATTTCTGCCTGCCTAAAAATATGATGCAAGTAGTTAAATACATTGTCACTTTTCATTTTCACAGTCATTGTTTGTCTGCCATGTTTTTGGAGCCAGGCAGCATGCTTTTAGAAAAGTAAATAATTCAAAGTCCAGAGAAATAATTCTCTCTTTGTTTATGGCAGAAAAACAGGTTTGCAACAGACACTGCTCTTCTTGAAGTATAAATATTGTGAAATTCTTTAAGCAAAGATAAAGTAATTCCCCTACCCCATCCTCATCCCAGACTTTTAAAAAGACCTTTGAATAATTATAAATTATTCTAGGTGTCCCATTAAAAGTTGCAATTATATGACACATTTTCTGCCTCTCATTCGTATATCTATTTTTAACTTCTTCAATGCTTATTTGTAAAGTCAATGTAAGATTTAAAAGCCCCAGGGAATCTTTCTGGATTTTTAGAAAACAATTAATTGTATGTATTATTTTTGTAAGCATTTTAAAGGAATTTGAAGTTAAATATCTAATTTATTTCTAGGAAAATACATACAGTTATCAAGCACGGGCAACATTTTAAGCTTTAAAATCATGAGCAGTAAACACACGTGTTGATAGAGAAAATCGGTGTATTTTTTTCTTGTGCAGTGCAGTATTACATTTAGTCACATTTCTCTTCTTTCTACAGATGTAGGAAATGCTATTAGCAAAGGATAATATTTTTAAGTTCTCATTCAATGAAGAAATTTTTAATTTTCACTTCTGTCATGATGTTTGGATTTAAAGAGGATTTTATGATGGATTGAGTCCTGAAATTCTTATAAATTTCTTTCTGCTATGGTTCAACACCTAATAATGAAATGCTTCCACTTGCAAATTCTCTTTTTGATCAAGTTCAGTGGACAGTAGTCAGGGTGGGGGGCTGAAATAAGTGATGCATGTAAGACACTTAAATTCTGTACAAACAAAATATTCAAAACCAGTAAGCTTTAAAAGGACACACATAGGAGAAGCCTGAAGCTTTCCTAATTAGATCAAGAACAAGCCAAAGAAGTCCCCTCTGACTATGCCTTTTCAAATCTGCGGGAAGTCCTAGCTAATGTAGGGAGAGGAGGGGAGGAGAGGGGAGGGAAGGGGAGAGGAGAGGAGAGGAGAGGAGAGGAGAGGAGAGGAGAGGAGAGGAGGGAAGGGCAGGGAAGGGCAGGGCAGGGCAGGGCAGAGAAGAGAAGAGAAGAGAAGAGAAAAGAAGAGAAGAGAAGAGAAGTGAAGTGAAGTTACAGATTGGGAAGGAAGAAATAAAATGGTCTCTGTTTACAGAAGACATGACTGTATATGAAGAAACCTGAAAGAATAATTTAACTCTTTTAAAAATTCTTTTACTGTTTTTATTTATTAGAGAGAGAGAGGGAGAGAGATACAGTATGAGCAGGGGAGGGTCAGAGAGAGAGGGAGACACGGAGTCTGAAGACAGGTTCCAGGCTCTGAGCTAGCTGTTAGTACAGAGCCTGATGCGGGGCTCGAACCCACAAACCATGAGATCATGACCTGAGCTGAAGTTGGACGCTTAACCAACTGAGCCACCCAGGTGCCCCAGGATAATTTAACTCTTAAACTAATGTAAAAAAAAAAGTCTAGACACAGACCCTAAACCCTTCACAAACTCAAAATAAAACTTACATGTAAAACTCACATGTGAAAATGCAAAACTATTAAATTCTGAAAAGTTAATATGGGAGAAAAAATATCTAAATGGCCTGGATTTTCTAATAATTTTTTAGATAAAACACCAATGGCATGATCCATGAAAGAAATAATTGATATGCTGGACACTCCATTAAAATTAAAGCCTTCTGCTCTGTGAAAGACAGTCAAGAATATGAAAAGACAAGCTATAGACTGGGGGAAAATATTTGCAAAAGTCATGTCTGATAAAGGATTGTTGTCTGAAATATATAAAGAAGTCTTAAAGCTCAAGACTAGGAAAACAAACACACAATTTAAAAATGGAAACCACAAGAGACTCTTAAATATGGAGAACAAACTGAGGATGGATGTGAAGACGGGGAAAATAGGTGATGGGTGTTGAGGAGGGCACTTGTTGGGATGAGCTCTGGGTGCTGTATGTAAGCCAACTAGGCAATAAATTATATTTTTTTAAAAAACCAAAAAACTAGCTTCCTAATAATAAGTAAATAAGTAAATAAATAAATAAAAATGGTTAAGGGACTTAAGTGACTCCTCACCAAAGATGATATACAGATGGCAAATACGTATATGCAAAGATACTCAACTGCTCATGTGATTAGGGAACTGAAAAACAGAATAAGGTACACACCTCTATGAATAGTCAAAATCCAAGAACACTGACAACCTAACTGATGGTAAGGATATGGTGCAACAGGAACTCTCATTCATTCTTGGTGACAGTGTGAAATGGTACAGCTGCTTCGGGAGACAGTTAAGTAGTTTCTTACAAAACGGAACATACTTATATCATATGATCCAGTAATCATCCTCCAAATCAGTTGAAAGCTTATGTTCATATAAAATTCTGCATGTAGATGTTTACAGCAGCTTTATTCATAATTGCTAAAACTTGGAAACAGTCAAGATGTCCTTCAATAGACAAATGGATCAATACACTGTGGTCCATCCTGACAATGCAACTCAGTGGTAAAAAGACAAGAGCTATTAAGCTAGGAAAATGCATGGAGGAACCTAAACTGTATTACCAAGTGCAGGGGGCAATCTGAAAAAGCTACATGCTACATGATTCCAACTTAAGACAGTCTTGAAACAGGAAAGCAATGGACGCAGTGAAAAGATTATTGGGTGTCAGCGGTCAGAAGGTTGTCAGTGGTTGGAAGGGAGTGAAGGATGGATAAGGCAGAGCAAAGAAGATTTTTAGGACAGTAAAACTACTCTCTAGGATACCATATGGTGGATAAATTATATATTTGTCAAAAACCATAAAATGTATAGTCCTAAGAGTAAACCCTAATGTAAACTAAGGACTTTGGGAGACAATGAAGTTCAATGTAGGCTCGTGGATTGTAACAAATATACCGCTCTGGTGGGAAATGTGGAGGGGCTAGGGGACATATAGTGACTTTCCTTTCAGTTTTGCTGTAAACTTGAAACTTCTCAAAAACGTACTGTCCAACTATAAAAAAGGAATCTGAACTTTAAGGCACAGTTTCCAACAGTATCATTATTTTCATTCACAAAACAGACTCTAGTTGAAACAAGTAAATAATGTGTTTTCTCTGAAATAAAGTAAGCACTGTGGTATCAGGAAGTTTACTAATAACTGACTTCCCAGGCCTGGAACAGTGTGCCCCCTGCCATGAACTGGTCACTTGTTAAATGACTAATTATCTGACTGGATTAGTTTATTTATCTTTCCAATATTAGGAACATGGCTTATAAAAAGGTAATTAAAATGTTTAGAACTTGGTACATCTTATTTATAGAAAATATTGTATTTCCAATTGTCAGAATGCTTATGAAGTTTGCAGGAGAAAAAAATCAAATCAATGCACATATAAATAAATCAAAATGCTATTGTGAAAAATGATAAACTTAAAATAGACAGATTTTAACTAACTAAATCAAGACCCCGCGAAAAGGGATCAGGCTAAGATGCCAAAAGACTAATAGTATGTCCTTTTGCTATCTTCTATTATGTCTTTACAATATCTATACAAACATTTAAGATACATCAATGGAAACCCAGTTGGCATTGGACTAACTGCCAAAATCTAGGTTTCTGATATCAGAAATATGACCCCAAATGTAAAAGCCCTTTCACTATAAAACATTATCAATATGGAGGTGAAGGGCATGAGAACAGGCATTCCTATATGCACGGCATACCCCAAAACAACAAGAGAGAAATCACCAGAGTGAGCCAAGAGTGAAGGGAAAGCTGACCCAGGTGGACTGGGAGTTGGCAGAACCCACTGATGCTCTGGGCCATCTGCCTTTCTGTTCAACCAAGGGTCTTAATTCTTACAGTTTTTCTTAGGGAAAGCGGTTAAGACTTGGACCCACACAAAACATAGAACTGAAACTTTCACATACAGCTAGGTCCCTTAGAGGTTGGTTACACCCTCAAGAAACCAGGGCACCTAAAGAGAACATTCATCAGCAAAGGGTTATGACAGGGAAGGAGGGAGGGAGGGAGGAAGGAAGAAAGGAAGGAAGAAGGGAAGGAAGGATGAAGGGAGGGAAGGAGGGAGGAAGGAAGGGATGGACAAAACAATTCTAAGCTTCCAAGTAGAATAAACAGGCCACGTGCTCCTAAAAAACAATATCCTGAAGTTAATGTCAAACTGTGGTGAAGTCAACAAGAGAAACTGGGGCAGGGGTTCAGGGATATTGTCATGACGCTTCCTCTGCCCTCACTTTTAGCCAGTTTCCTGTGAGAGCTCCTTCATAGATGAGGGTTTCATTCAGGTAAAACGAGTTGAATGGAGTTAAAATCCTTTAGCTATTACCAGAGCTATTTCTCTGAGCACTCACGTGATTGAAGCCTGAATTCTACCCACAGCCTGAAAACCTAGACTTGACTATCCCACTGTTACATCAACAACTGTCTAAGATTGAACAGGAGTTTCAACCCAAAGCACAGTCTCTCTGGACTGCCCTTTTCCTGGATTCATATTTCTCTGTTGACTCCTCTTTCTGCAAAGTCAATCTCTCACCTCTCACTCTGGGTTCCTCCATCCAGTTACCATGCCAACGGACTAGCCCAAACCCTCAACTAGAATAAATGGCTCCTTCCATCTTTCTTCTTTCAGTCTTAACCCTCTAATCCGTGAACATATCATAACTGAATAGTATTTCAATAATATTCCTCTGTCTGCATAAATGAGTTTAACATGCACTTGCAATTCTAATGTAAAGTGCTCATTCATTACAGTTTCAATTACCTTACAAAAAGCTTGTTTTGCTTCCTTGATCTATTGATTTGGCAACGGTAGGATTTTCACTCTGTTCTCTTCCTCTTAATTTCCCAAGAAACACGTTTCATTCTTATCAAGAAGTAAATCTGAAAATAAGTATCAGTCTGTACTTCGTGGAATTAAACCTAATCAAAAATAAAGTTTTATTTGTTACATGTCAGGCAAAAATTCTCCAAACTCTTCTCCCAATATAACGTGGTGCAACTTCCAAATTAATTGAGCCTGATTTGCTTTTTCAGTTCTATACAGTTGAAATCATTTAACAAAGTCATGACAAAAATGGAATAGACATATCTAATCTTTTTGGAAACTTATTTTTAAGGAGAAAAATAACCATAGAAATCAGATTTGACACTTTCATTTTTGAATCCTTTAAAACAATTCTACTAGAAGAAAGTGAATATTTACTTTCAGTTGCATAGTAACAAAATTACAAGAATAGACCTCACCTTGATATTATATGTGTCTACAAGACAACAACTATGTGAAAACTGGAAATAGTAACCAATAATCAATAACCAATAAACATGTATAGATTATTTACTCTGTGTTTAATTAATTTTTAAAAGATATTATCAGCAGTATTGGGAAGTAACATCCATGGTTCTAGCCAGTCTTCATAGCTATTAATAAAACTGTATGCGATCAATCTGATTAATCTCTCTCTCTGATTTCCTGTATAAGAGTGCATAATCTATAACCACATAGATGTGATTTGACAAATGCTGCCTAGTTCTTTGCATCTAGTACTTTTCTTTTATTAGCCCTTGGACATATCATTCTCTTCTCATATAAAAGTGCTTCTGACTTTCTTTCATATTTTTAATTTTTCTTTATTGCTGTAGTTGCCTTGTTTTCTTCTGGACAATTCCATTTCACTCCCGCTAGAGTTTCATTATCTGTTCTGTGTCTGTTAAGAGATTTCAAATGTAGGTAGAAAAGAACCTTAAACTAGCTAAAACTTATTACCTCATGATACAAAAGTCTAGAGGGTTAGTTTGGGCCTCCAGCACATTCTAATCCAATGATGCTACTAAATATCCCAGTTCTCTTGTCTCTCAGCTGTGCCATTAGCTTCTCAGTGATGGTCACAACATGGCAGCCAGATTTTCATGCTGCAATATCCAGAGGAAGAAGGGGGAACAACTTTAGATCATTTCTCTTTCAAGTGAACAAGAAAACTGTGGAAGTCCCAAGCTAACTCTGCTCATGTCTCAGACCTAGATTACTACACGTGCTCTTTTCTACACCAATATTTGCTAGGAAAAATAGAGGTGCTACATCTGCAAAGAACAAAAACAAAACAAACAAACAAACAAAACAACCCAGAGTTACTTTGTTTGGCTTAAGCTAATAATCTTGGAGTAAGAAGCATTTCGAGGAGTCAATCTCACTAAGAACTACACCTTCTTCTACGGTAACTCAGATTTCTTACAGAGGGTAAATAGCTTCTACTTCTTAAAACTTTTCAGTTTTGACTAAGCAAACAAGAAAACAAAAACCAAACTCATCAACACACACCAGTTCCTAAGCAATGTTCAAAAGGCACAGATAAATATCTTCACACGCCGAATTTAGTCTAAAACATGCAAAAAAAACAATCTACAAATGTTTCTATCCAGTACCTATAGTATCAACATTTCTATGTAAACAGGCATGGATGGCTTCACAGAATGCCAGAAGCTTGTGAGTTGCTGGCTGGGAACCAACCAACCAGATTCCGTGGAAACGAACTCCACCTACACCTTGGGGAAAAACATTTGCAAGTATTTCATACACAGATTTTACCAGAGTAAAAAGCATGAATGCTGTTGGATGGAAATTCCAGGTTAATTTCTTTTTCATATAAAATAGCATATCACTGGGCATTCCCATTGATGGAATTTATTTTAAGTCATTTAAAGACCAGAATAATATGTGTAATTACTCAATAGTAAAAATTAAAAAGTTCTCGTTATAAAATATCCAGGAAAAGCAGGTAACAAGAAAGATTATTTCTCCAGAAAAATTATCATCATATGTATTTATCCACACCCTGCACATATTCACTGGATAGATGAGTTAAATTAAGAAAGTATAATACTAGCTAGGTTCTGAAGAATTTGTCCTGGGACTATAGTGAAAAATTCTCTCTCTTTATAATATCTGGTTTAGATAGTATAGTAAATGTTTGCTGGCTCACACAGTGTGAGGTGGAGATCTAGCCCTTCAAATGTTTATCCAGTACATTTACTTGAAACATTTCATTTGAAATAAAGTCCTGCTTCTCCTAGTCTTCTCTATTGCTTACCATTCATGCAAAGCTGATTTTTTTTCATACTTTCTAAACTATCACCTCACAATATACAGCTGAAAGGGCCCTCAAGATAGTTCAATAGATACAAAAGCCCAATTTGAAAGATACTGAATAATGACTGTCCTATGTCACCACACAACTAAGTCACACAGAGTTAGAACTAGAACAGAGCTTGCTTGATCCTTGATTCATGGTTCGGTTAATCAATAATTATATGTTGAACATCCACTATGTTGGAAGCTCTTTGCTAAGGTTTAGGGCTGATTCTAGAAGCAACATACATTGATCTGTATATTTAAGGAGTATACAACATAAACAGGGAAAGCATACAACCAAGAAAAATATTTTAAGATAAATAAAGGAGCCAGCTGAAGTTCACGCAGGATTAATTTGCTACATGAGTTTGGGAGTCCTTAAGTACTAACAATTTACAGCTATCTATGGAGGAGAGCACTGAGTTCACAGGAAGGAGAACTTCTGTGAGGCATGTCTGGAAGGGTAACATACACACAGGTAAGAGGAGGGTCCGAGCTGGTTATACTGAGGGGGGAAGGGCATCCTCAAAGGCTTCGTGTGTGTGCTACGTATCTGGGCAACCCATGTCAGAATTGCCCATTAGGCTTACCGGCCTCAACAGGAGGCTGTGATTCAGGAGATCTGGAGTGATGCCTAGAAATCTGAATTTTAAACAAGCAGCCCAGGTGACTTAAATAAACCTCCAATTTAAGAGCACCACGATGTTAACGTGTCAACCTTGTCAAACGGTGTCACATTGCTCTGTATTAACACTCTGCTGGCATCCACTGAAATGTCCCATAAATATTTGTTGGAGGATGGAGGGCACAGGAAACGGATGAGTGTAAAAGATGACCAACATAATTCTTGTTGCCTGTGTTCATAAGAGATCCACACAGTTTAACTTTCATGCTCAAGAAATAAGTATCAATATGAGAAACATTCTAGTCTTCTCTGTAAGCCTCTAGTCCTTTCCATAAGAATGTACCCATTGGAAGTATAAATAGGATGTTATTGGTGATTATACTTAAGGCAGAAAAGCCAGACTGTAATGAGTTGAGGAAGAGAATAGACAGCAAAGAGGTAGAGCCACTTTTACCCTAAAGCTTAGAAGACGAGAGCGTATCACAGGTATTATATTGCAAATGATAAAAACAAAAATAATTAAAGCATGGCCAAAATAGAGCTGGTGCTGTAGGCTTTAAGAATGCAAAGAATTCACTTACATTAATATTCGGTGCTTAAACACTTACATTTCAGTGAAGACTTCTGATAGTCATCATGATCCTTCCAGATTCCAGAAAATACTGAGGTATACAGGTGGAAGTCATTGTATAAGAATGCCTGGCTTTATAATTACCCTTCCACATTAAACTATCAACTACTCTTAAACCGAAGATGTATCACTTCATGTCTCGTTTTTCTCTGACTACTAAGTTGGGGAGAGCTGATCTAATTCTTTTCTCTGGAAAATAACTTTGGATCTGATCAATAGTCATCTACAAGGACTTCAAGATTTACAGGAGAAGTGTGTCTGGTGTGATCTTCCCTGGGAAGCCTTCCTGTCTCCCCCCATCAGAGGGACTATTTTCAGGCTCGGGCTCTGTAGCATCGTGCTTGAAATAATTACTACACTCTGCCTTGTATTCTTATCAGCCGTATACCATAGAGATTCTCGCCAATTGTGTCTTCAATCGTCACCCAAATCTCTGCTTTTCTCATAAGCACAAAGCTCCTATTTTCAGGGACTTCTATATAAGTTTTAGGGATATCCCCCTCACATCCTAAACCCCAGAAGGTCCAAAATAGAATTTCTCGTTTTCACTCGGATGTCTGTTCTTCAGCAGTCCAACAAGCACAGCTGTGCCTGACATACAAAAATAAATGAGACCAATTCCCTGAATTCAGTGAGTTTTAGTCTATTCACATAAACAGGCCCATAAATACATCATGAAAAATATAATACAGTGAGCACTTAGCCCATGTAAAGGTGATCTCTTTATGTTTTTGTCCTGTTCATCAACATTATCAAGAATGACCATCATCAAAAAAACAAAAAAATTAATAATAAATAATAAAAAAAGGGGGGGGCACCTGGGTGGCTCAGTCAGTTAAGCGTCCGGCTTCAGCTCAGGTCATGATCTCACGGTTTGTGGGTTCGAACCTGCGTCAGGCTCTGTGCTGACAGCTAGCTCAGAGCCTGGAGCCTGCTTCAGATTCTATATCTCCCTCTCTCTCTGTCTCTCAAATAAAAAAACAAAAAAATAAATAATAAATAATAAAAAGAACCACCATCTTTAGCATCAACAAAGAGCTACTGAGTCTACATGTCTCAGGTACTTTTCTATATGTTAATTCCACTTATTTCTCACAACACTAAGAGTTAAGTGCTAGTGAGCTCCCTAGTCTTAAGGCTGAAGTAACCAAGGCCAAGAGATGTGAAGAATTTTCCCAAAATACAGAGCTGGTAAACAGTTAAGTCTTTAGTTATTATTAAGCTCTAATTTATTAATGTTATCAATTATGATATAGTAGTAGCATTAACTATGTATTAATGTAATGTTACATAAGAAACCATTATATAATATATTATATACAAATTATACATAAATATAGACTATACATGATTATTTGTATATTGATATTAAATTAATATAGTGAAAATTAGTTATTATTAAACTCCATTAAAACATTATTTTTGAGAGAGATGAGCAGCGGAGGGGCAGAAAGAGAGACAGGACAGAGGATCCGAAGCTGGCTCTATGCTGACAGCAGTGAACCTGACGCAGGGCTTGAACTCAAACCGTGAGATCGTGACCTGAGCCAAAGTTGGACGCTGAACCAACTAAACCACCCAGGTGCCCTTAAACTCCCTTTGAATATGGAGTTATTGGTCGTGAGTTCGTGAGTCAGTCTCATAACATGGAGTTATTAAGCACTAACAATTCTCATTTTGTTCACTAGTCTGCAGTTTGGGCAGGGCACAGTGGGGATGGCTACTTCCTGCTGGTGGCTTGAGCCAGAGCAGCGCCATTGAGGAAGGAAGGGTCCACTTTCAAAGTTCCCACAGGCAGGGCTGCCTGACTGGCTCCTGGCTGCCAGCGGAGAGCTCAGCAGGAGCTGAGGGGGAGGATTTGGGCTCTTCTCCCCCTGGGCTCTTTCTTAGGCTGCCTTGAGGCGTCTTCACAGCAGGGCAGCCAAGTTCTAGCAGGAGCATTTCAGGAGAATCAGGTGGCAGTGCATGGCACTTTTATGATTTGGCCTATTCTCTGGGCAAAGCGGTGAAAAAGGTTTACTCCACTTCTTGATGGTGATGGTGGTGGTGGTGATGGCAGATTTCAAGGAGACCACAGGAGATGAGAGGCACTGCTATTTCTCTCTTCTTAAAGGTGCTATAGATAATTTTTTGAGAAGTTATAAAGATAAAGGTTTCCAAATGCAAGTATCCTCACATTTACTAGGGAAGGAGGATCTACATATAAAAGAGCATGCTGAGTAAGTTAAAGTTTGCATAGCATACTAGGGAGGAGACATAGATCAAAGTATGTGAAAAGTATGATCGTACAGCAGCTTGCAAATGCTTAGAAGCAAGAACTGATCTATTGAAGTTTTATTAGCAATCTCCTTTCTAGCTGGACAAGAGGGAAAAGATACATTTTACATGCAACCCTTATAAATTAGTTCACACACAAAAATATATCAGGTTTGGCCAGACACCTATGTTTCAGCTTATTAAGGTGATATCCATCACAGCATTGATAAATAATGTATTAATCAGTCAAGGACATCCAGCTTTCCTATGAACTTTCAGAGAGTCGATGCTTATGGTTTATACTCCCTTGTTTTACTTATTAATAAAGCAAAGCTTTGGTCTTCTGTGGGTTCACTGCCTCTTAGGAAACTTGGGTTACACACACAAAAAGGAGATGTAGGATTCACTGGGTGCAAATTTAATTTCAGTTATATCAAATAGAGTAATTTATTTCTTGCAATCTATTTATGTAATTTCTAGGTCATCTTCATTTTTTAATGTTTTTTATTTATTTTTGAAAGACAGAGAGAGACAGCGCGAGCAGGGAAGGGTCAGAGAAAGAGAGGGAGACACAGAATCTGAAGCAGGCTCCAGGCTCTGAGCTAGCTGTCAGCACAGAGCCTGACACGGGGCTCGAACCCATGAACTGTGAGATCATGACCTGAGCGAAGCCGGATGCTTAACCAACTCAGCCACCCAGGCGTCATCTTTAATAACAAATGCAGTGGCCACAAAACCCATGAATGCATGACTGACGATCATATTTAATAAGCCAGGTATTTTTAAATCTCTAAATCACTTTCACCTTCATAAGCTGTATTCTTATTACATATAGTAAAAACTTGATACTTGCAATATTTTTAGTTCTACAAGGCAAGTGTTTGAAATGGACTTACATATGATTAATGAAAGGCTGAGTGAAGCACAAATATGATTAGTCAAATCAGCAATGCTCAATGTCCACGTGTGACTAGCAGTGTCATCATTGGGACCTCCATCTTGCTCCACTGGCAGCCTTAGGGCAGATATTTAGCAGTTATTGAATTATTATGTTTATATCAACTGGCAAATTGCTGCTGATTGATCAAAAACACCCTAGTTGTTCCCTGGCTGCCCAGAGGGGCCTATAACAACAGACACCCTAGACTTCTCCACTGGAAAGCCAGTGCGCAGCGTGGTGGGCTCCCTGCTCCAGCAACACGGCCACATCCATTCCGACTGGTTGTTGCTACTGCTCCAGTTGTTTTCAAGAACTTACATCTCACTCATCCCTGGTTTCTGCTCCTAGGCTTCTCAGAGCATGGGCCATGGCCTCATGCTTTATTGGGTCCCCCATCATTTCTCTGCCCGAGCCTATAATGCCATATTACCTCTCTCCTGGCACCTCAAGAAAAAGAAAGAACACACAAAAAGTGAGTATCTCTAAACCTTTCTACCTTGCATTCTTCTTTAAACACAGGTCCTTCCAGATGAGGAAGGGCAGACCTCAGAACAACACTGTGACTTACTTCTACCTCGTCCCAGTGAAGTGTTGGCAAAATAGTTCATGAGTAAGCAAAGGAGTGAGACCACAGAAGAAGCACAGATAGAAGACATCCAGACAATGTCCTCAGGGTGTCATGGGGCTTAGTGACCCTCAGTGTCTGGTCCCATGCTGCCCAGTCAGTGTCTGCCTTCATTTCTGCTCCATGGGAACTGTTTAATGATCTACTAGTTGATTTCTTTTCTGAAAAAGTCAGTGAAGTTTAAATGTACATGAACCAGTCTTCTTACAATCCCTGGAGAGCATTGAATAACTGGAAAGTCTGAAAAATTGGGGCATTGACCCCCTACCCCAAAGTATAAAAAGAATGCCCATGTGACTTCTCATGGTAATTACCAACAATCTTCCAAAAGTGTTATCACCACGTCACACTCCTTGGGATAAATTTACCCTTCAAAGCCATGACTCTAGTTACTGCTTCCGACAGACCAGATTTGAGAACTTTAACGCAGTGATACTTCCTAGGTCTGCCTAGTTACCTGCGCGTCCACCCAACCCCAAACACTCCTCACTAGGAACGGAAGCGTCTGGTTCAGTATCCGTGCATCTGTGCATCTGTGTGTCAACAGCCAGATGAGGAGACTGGCTGGTGAAAGTGGAATTAGTCAAAAGCAACCATGAAGCAGATAATGGATTTCATGGCAGCTTCTCCTCAGCAGAGAATACCAGTGATTCATCAAAACAGGGTTCTGACTGCTCTGTTTATAGGTTAAAAACAAACAAAATTAAAAAAAAATTTAAAAACCTTTGGACTGTATAATTGTGATGCACATGAGAAGTGTAAAATTATGTTTGAAACACGTTGCCCAAGTTGGGAATTCTAAATAGCAACACAAGAAGTTGCTTCAAAAATTCATTTGTAGTGTGATCTGGAGATACAAGAGACAAGTGTGGTCATTGCAGAAAATTTTTCACTGTGCCCATACTTGTTGAGTCTTAGAAAGTGAAAATAAACTCGTAAAACAAGCAAACGTAGGGCCAGAATTTGAATGTAGGCCCTTGGTTAAGAGTGACTCCCACACAGGAAGCGGAAGTAGTGATCCCTGTTGTGCGGGAGCCGGCTCCTGCTAGCTGTCCCCCAAACGATGCCACTATGCATGCTGTTTTCGTCTAGCTGGTCCCTTTGATGATTTCTGCATCTGTATACCCAAGAGAGGGTGTGATATAGATGGACATCTGAAAATAGAATGGTTGAGGTATTATTTTGCAGACGGTATGAAAGATGGTGAATGTCCTCAGGTTCCAACACAGTATAGAGCCGGAAATTAGTTAGTTGTAGACAGGAAATACTGATACAGAATCCCCAGTTCCTCCCACTCCCAGTGACAGGATATACACATAGTATCCCTTTGTCCACTTATTCCTAATTTTGTTATAGGTTGCCAAAAGTACAGAGAAAAGGATAAGAAATTAGAAGAAAGTCTGCTTGCTTTTGAGCAGAAGGGAACTCCAAGATGGGGTGTGCAGCAATGAATAAGAAGAACAGTGGCAGTGATGATAATAATAATAGCTAATATCGGGGCACTGAGATGATTTCCGACTTTGGCTCAGGTCATGGCCTCATGGTTTGTGAGTTCAAGCCCTGCGCCAGGCTCTGTGCTGACAGCTTGGAGCCTGGAGCCTGCTTCAGATTCTGTGTCTCCCTCTCTCTCTCTCTCTCTCTCTCTCTCTCTCTCTCTCTCTCCTTCCCCAACTTGTGTGCTCCCTTCCTCTCTCTCTCTCATATAAATAAATACTGAAAAGAAACAAAGAATGCTCTTGAACAGTATTAAATAGCAGTACCTGGTCTAATGAACTTTAGCTGAGCATGAATAATGCCCAGCATCTGAATTCCTCTTCCTCCTTAGACATAGTTACAGAGTTGAACCACACTGCAGGTCAGAAACCACACTGCAGGTCGGAGATTTTAATTTTCTACTCCATGGGGACCCACTGACTAAAAGTACAAAGCTCCTAACGTGTATCATTAGCTTTACTGCTTTTGAAATTCCTACTGTGTGTTTGGCAAGGTATCCAAATAATTTTTAAGGCTATTTTTGAGCAGAGTTTTCAAGAAACTTCAACCATAAATAAACTTCCATCTTATAAATATGTGATAAGAGCAACTCCCCACAGAGATTAATTTAGCTGTGATGTTTTCAGTACAGGATGCATAGAATTTTTTTGAAACTCATCTGACGGAGCTGGGATTAAAGGCGACAATGGGGAAGCCCAGCACGGAGAACACAGTCCCTCAGCTAGTAACTGGGGTCTCTCAGAGGGACCTATGGCTCTTGCTGAGAAACCACATTGGTCAGCTTGCATGAATCTACATAAAAATACTAATACATCTGCAGTGTGTAACTTCCTCAGTTGTGTATTTCTAATATTTAATCACATTAATATAATCCCTGAGAGAGTCCTTTCTTTTCTTAAAATTTTATTATTATTATTTTTTAATTTTTTGAGAGACAGAGACAGCGCAAGCAGGGGAGGGTCAGAGAGAAAGGGAGACACAGAATCTGAAGACAGGCTCCAGGCTCTGAGCTGTCAGCACAGAGCCCGATGCAGCGCTCAAACCCACAAACCGTGAGATCATGACCTGAGCCGAAGTTGGACACTTAACTGACTGAGCCACCCAGGTGCCCCTACGTCCTTTCTTTTTAATATCAGCTTTTCCTTGCAAAATCTTTTGATTGCAAATCTGTGTTCCAGCTTCAGTCCAGCTAGTTCTCAAGCTGTCCAAGTGTTGTGTCCTGGAACTTCAGCTTCTTTACCCCTAACCTGGGAGCCTACAGTGGTGGGCTCTCAGGGCTGTCTGTGGTGCCTAAATAGTGTGACACTGAGCTCTGAGCAGATTCCAGACAAACCAGTGGGCTTCCCCGATGAGATTCGGACAAATGAATAGTAAGACCAAAGAGACAGCAATTTCTGCTGCATCTGACAAAAGTTGGCCTGGACCAGGGGCAGACTGAGGTCAGCCTCACTCACCTCATTGCTGTAGTCCTGAACCCAGCAGGTCCCCTCTCCCAGGGCAGAGATGTCACCCCCACATTTCCAGCCCGGCCCACAGCCACAAAGGCCCTGCTCTCTGCAGGCAGGCAGAGAAAAGACAGTGCTGCTAATCAGAAAATTCCAGATTGTTCTGTCACAATTTCTGCTCTGACATTTTTCCCACATGAAGGAGGAAAGAGTGACGGACGACACTGAGGCCAGGTGTGTTGGGGCAAAAATACCTTCCAGGAAATCACGAATAGAAACACTTTCCTTCAGAAAGCTAAGCCGTGATTCCTGACATATCCAGCTATAAAGCAGGGCTCCTGGAAACACATAAAGGTTACAGTCATGACGGTGTGAGAAGCTGGGTAGTTACTAACCTATCAAAGTATTTTTCTTGCTCAAAAAAGAGTAGTCAGAAACTGTAGTCTGCTTTTCTCTGGGCAACACTTGATAATCTTAATCTGCAACCAAATTTTTGTTACCAAAAATATCTTTGTTGAAAATAGACAGGTGAAAGCTTAGATATATCTAATGTGAATTCCCAGGTGATCTCCTAACTTAATATCTAGAAAAAATACAGGCCTAATTTCTTACCAATCCTTCTGAAATCTTTAAGCACATCAAGTGCAAAACAAGTTATGTAGGAGAAATTATAAACCTAATTATAAACCTATATACAACCAACGGCTTGCTTTCTTCCCACTAGGTATTGAGAATTGTCCTAGATCAGCATCTGCAAAACTACCTAATTCGTCTGAACCACTACTCAGGAGTCCAAAATAGGGATTTACCATAATTGAGTTGTGGTCTCCTATTAATGAAGGTTTAGGTGTGACCGCTTTCATACATTTACCTTTCATTATCTTTCATACATTTACCAGTGCGTAAGTACAAAATCTTCCTACAAGGGGAAGTGGGCTGTTAAAAGGGGTCAAAGAGCATATGCATTGCACCTACTGGAAGTTAGCCTAACGGCAGACTGATGGTTCTACACCAGTTTAAACTCTTGCCAAGAGGGCAGGGAGAGTGCCTGAGATTATCTAACTTTTTAATCTTTGCCAACCTTGTAGGCTAAAGCATGCCTTGTCTTTTTTAATTTAATTTTTTAAAAATGTTTATTTATTTTTGAGAGAGACAGAGTGCAAGTGGGAGAGGGTCAGAGAGAGAGGGAGACACAGAATCAGAAGCAGCATCCAGGCTCTGAGCTGTCAGCATGGAGCCCATTGTGGGGCTTGAGCCCACGAACCATGAAATCATGACCTGAGCTGAAGTCAGACACTTAACCAACTGAGCCACCCAGGCGCCCCTAAAACATGTCTCATCAATGTGCATTTCTCCATTTAGTAATGAGTTGAGCTATGTTTTTCCCAACTGATCACTGTCTACTTATGCATATTTCTATAACTATGAACTGTTCTTTGTGTAATTTTCTACTGCATGATTTGTATTTATCTCTGTATTTTAAGGATATTTTCTCCTTGCCCATTTTTTCCGCAAATATTAACCAATCATGTTTTGCTCGTTTGATTTTTGCGTATTTAGAGATTTTTTCTTAAGGAATAATATTTCCCCTTTCTAGATTAAGACTTATAAATTCGACAGGACTCCTCAATGTGCTGCCATCTTAGGTTTACGTTTCCTGTATCCTGGTATGCATTCCTGAGACCGTCTCTTTTGCTAGTTTGACAAGGAATGCAGCGTCGCTACAGAGCGATTCAGGGAGAGTTGGCACTTTGTCAGAACCAAAGCTTCCCCTCTAAAACCATGCCATGTGTTTCCACATAGTCAGCCGTCCTCGTATGCCAACCGTCCGGGACTGAAGTCTTTCATGTTGGTCTGACACGTTTCTGACTGAATTTCTTCCTAGATAGATTCTTTGTGTTGATATTCTAAATGGAGGCTCAACTTCCAAAAATTTTTTAAATGTTTTAGGTTTACTTATTCATTTTGAAAGAGAAACAGAGAGCAAGCAAGGGAGGGGCAGAGAGAGAGGGAGAGAGAGAATCCTAAGCAGGCTCTGTGCTGTCAGTGGGTCTTGAACCCATGGACCGTGAGTTTATGACCTGAGCTGAAACCAAGAGTCAGCCATTTAATCAACTGTGCCACCCAGAAGCCCCTTTTCTTCCAAAATTTAAGTGTTCGTTTGTTGCGTGTATGGAGACTTACTTAGACTAGACTAAGTTACGTACAATAATGTCTTTAAAGTAGAACATTTACTAAATTCTCTTTTTATTTCCATTTTTCAGTGAGATTTTCAGGCTTACTAGAGACAATGTTATCAGAAAATAATGGTAACATCATAGTCATTTGAAAGGCTAACGAGATTATGACTGGGAGTTTGAATGTCACCTCAATTATCATGCACAAATCAAAGAAAATAGTTTTTGTCTTTCTTTTATACTTCAATGTCTTAAACAAGGGCCTTTTTCTTACACTTCCTTTGAATTTATTGACTTTGCAAAGTTCATTATATGGATGGTTTCAATTTTCCTTTTTGACTTTCCTATTTGAGAGGAGAAAAGATTAGCATAAATATGACAAGAATTGGGTCTCCGCTGCATTGCTCTTTATTGCTACTCACAATGAGTTCTATCTACAAGTTGGTATTTGTGATACATACCCAAACCCAGAAATGTTGGTGACATAAAGGAAATGGTCCCTCATATTTTCATTTAAACAATATTTGGTGCAGGAGATATACAGAAGAATGACATATGCCCCCTCCCCCAGGCATCTGCCATCTTGTTGAGGAGGTAACCACTTCATTATGTAGTAGATGTGGTTGCTACAGATCAGAAACCAGAATTCTTTTCTAGGGGTGATAATGAGAAAGCATCAGAGAGCAGGAAGTTCAGAAACACAGAGGTAGGGGAGGAGATTCTAAGTCAAGAGTTAGTAAACTACAGTCTGTCAGCCTTCTGGTTTGCAAATAAAGTTTTACTGGAACATGCTCTCTCCTTTACATGTTATCTGGCTGGTTTCACGCCACCAGTATGGAGGTGAACAGTTCCAAGAGAGACCATATGGCCTGCAATGTCTAAAATATTTGCTTTCTGGTCTTTTATCAATAAAGTTTGCCAACCCCTATCCTAAACCATGTCATGACCGAGTTCCAACAGATAGAACAGAACTAGATATTTTCCGTGGTTTGTGTGTGGGGGTGGAGGTGGGGGAATGGTTGGAAGTAAACAGGATTGAGAGCAGATCGGGTTTACAGAGAAGCATGTTGGGAGCCGTCATGTCTGGTGAAGACACACTGTGATAAATGAAGGCTGAAGTACAGGACAGACCACAGCCAGACTGAGTAGATAGAGCCTTGAATGCCAGACTAAGCAGCTCAGAATGTATTTGGTGGCAACAGGCATTTACAGATGTTGCTGGAAGGTAGGGCATGATCAATAGAGAAACAAAGAAAGATAAACCTGATGTCTGTGCAGGAGTATCTGCAAAAAAGGGATGCTGAACAAACACCAGTGTTGTAGTCAGAGAATGTGGCTTTGTGTTCTGGACACTTCACACAGTGTCCAACACACAGTGTAAATTAAACTTCCCTCCTTGAAAGAATAAAAATAGAAAATCTATTGAAGTGATTGGAAGAATGGCCCACACTATGCCCTGTTCGTGCATGGCTGTGACAAGTAGGAGATGTGGGGGGGTCCCCTCAGCATAAGCATGGGCGCTAGTGTGCTACAGACTACACTGTTCTTTGATGCTTCCCAACACTGAGGCTAGGTGTTATTTCAGTTAATTGTTGAACTGAAATTCATATTTTCCCTTAGTGGGGATACATTTTTCCATGCCTGCATCAAAAGAAAGAATGAAAAAGATAGGCCAAGATTGGGGCACCTGGGTGGCTCAGTCGATTAAACATCCATCCAACTCTTGATTTCTACTCAGGTCATGATCTCTCATGGTTTGTGAGTTCGAGCCCTGCATCAGGCTCCATCCTGACTACGTGGAGCCTGCTTGGGATCCTCTCTCTCCCATTCTTTCTGTCCCTTCCCTGCCCATGCTCAATTTCCCTATCTCTCAAAAATAAGTAAACTAAAAAAACAAAAAAAGATAGACCAAAATTGTTACACCTTTCAAATAAAGAATTAGGAGGTAGCATATTATCTGACACTGAAAAGACTAGCCTTGCCAATTTAACAGCAAACTCCTGGTCCACTATGTGACTTCTGGAGACAGTTGAGATTTTGTACACTAATCTGATCCGTGCAAGACACAGCAAAGAACTGGGCAGTGGCTGGGTTCTTGGGCATTCCAAGATGGCTAAATTAATCTATAAAGTTTGCATAGCTTGATAATACAGATCAAAGCAACAGCTAAAAATTAATAATGCTCTGTTTTGGAATATTTAAAAAAATGCTAAGGTCCACTGAGGAACCTGAAGGTTATAATGAAAAGGAACCTGTTTAGCAAAAATCAACTCAATTTCAAGACTGCCACAATGGAGGTCCGGAAAATGGGACAGGTGAACTTATAGGTTTGTAGAAATGTGTAAATTAGAGTTTACGTGTATTCTGTCATATATGAGGTGTCATGTTCTAGAAGTCTTTATCATAAGACTCCTTTCAGATTTTATCTTTGCTTTCTCAGAACACAGAAACCTGAGGATATATCATTTTCACACTGTGAGTTTCACACCATAGCCCTGCTTCCTTGAATGTGAAATCCCAGCACTACATGGTGTCCACACCTGTCCCCTATTCCCATGTCTGGCTTTCTTCCATTCTGGTAGCTGTGTTCTGCATGTTAGAACAATATCCTAGAAACATCTTCCAATGAAGGTCTTTTGGAGATCTTGAAAGGATCTTTCAGAGCTGAAACGCCTACACAATTATTTTGTTGGTAACAGTATGTTATTAACAAAGTCCACTACAGTAGAAATTGTTTTACTTCTTGCACAAAATAAACATCCGAGGGAAAACATAGCTAAATTAATAGCTGCATTAGAAGTAGACCATATCCTGGTATAAAATCTACATTTGCTATAATACCCAACCATCTCTTCAGCCAATGTAAGGGTGGACAAAAATAAGGATAATTGTTTACCCAGAGCCTTATTAAACATCCAAGGAAGGGGCACAATTTGCCTCTACTTTGTTCATTCCACCTTCTGTTTACATAGACTCTGTCTCTGAGGCGCTCACATAATTTTTCAGACAGTATCCAATTAATCTCTCGCTACGTAGGTGGCAGCATTTCAGATTAAATTATCTTCCAGTCACTCCCTCAATTAAAAAAAGAAAAAAGATGTCAAGCATGTGACAAAGCATCTTGTCAAAAACAATTTCACAGTTAAAGAAGCCTTGCAAAAGCAGGGCGAACCACTCCCACTTGCTCCTGCAAAGCCAAGTTCGTGCCACAACCACCATTTACTCTTCTGAGAGGCTGACCATCTCAGATTACTGGGCTCGGGCTTAGTAGGGAAGTCCAGCAGCGAACAGCCTTGCAGCGCTGAGGGCAGGAAATGGAGAGTCAATACTGGGAACGCCAGCAGCATATGATTAGTTAATTTTACAGAAGCCTGTGGAAGACAGCTTAGAATTACAATGAGAGCTTATGAAAGGAGGGTTCTCAACAGCTTCTGGAGAGACGCATTTTTCTACTGGGGCAACATTCTTAAGCCTCCACTTGGTCAGTAAATCTTGAATACCTTCTTGTATAATGAAGGTTAGAATAATCAGAATTTAGAAAATGTAGAACAGAACATATAACAGTTGTGAGACAGGCAGTACCAACTTCCTGTTGAAGGAGGTTTTTCAAACACTTTAACAAGTCAATTACTGCTGTGTTAACACTAGCATCCTCAAAGTACTCCTCTTATCTCCTTCAAATTTGCTTTGCGAGGGCCATAAACCCAAAGAGGAACCCTTAAAGATCCATTTGATTCGAATAATGCCTTTACAAACATGATTATGAAATCAGCATGGATTAGGATGTCACCTCCTTCCAAGGTGGGGGTGGGGAGTAAGACATGCTCTAGAGTCACATGAATACAAAAAATATTGAGGACACCAAAAACGGTCTGGGGAGTTCAGTTTCATGAAAACAATCATGAAACACTTCTCTGTGTTTTTTCTATCATGCTATTCATTCATTTAGACAAGAGAGTCTAGTGTGTTCCAGCTACTCAGCTAGGTACTGACCATAAAAGATGAATATGACAAAAATGATACAAAGCAGAACGAAATTTATGGCTCAGTGGAGAAGATAAACAGGCAACCGCACCTCAGTGTCATAACAAAGTGGCACGGCGCAGGGTTCCGGAGGAGCAGCCTGGGTGTGGGTGTCAGAGGAAGGCTCCCTGGAGAAAGGGATCTCTCATCTGATATCCGAAGGAGCAGCAAGGGTTAGCGGGGTGAATCGAGGGTGAGGAGGGGGGGGGGGCCAGAAGGGTATTTTAGGCAAAAAGGTTATCTTGGGTTGCAGGTAACCGCAGGGTACGTAGCTTTCCAAGCTCAGATCAGTTTCTTTTGCAGAACAGAAACATGAAAACGTTTGGCTTCATCCCTGTGGGTGTCTTTTTCCTTGAAAGGTATTCCCCACCACAGTTGCATGTCCACGTGGAGAGAGGTTAAGTTAAAAAATAAAACAGACATGCAAAAGAAGAGAAAGGCTGTAACCACCAGGAAGATGCGAGAATACTGCTCTTTGAGTCAGCAGAGCAGCTCGGAAAAGCACGAGGGTGTCCCAGGCTGGCGCAGAGGGGTCAGAAAAGAGTGAGGGAAGCAAAAGGAAGTGTAGCAAGGACATGGCAAGAGGGGGCTGGGACAGAGAGGAGAGGAGAAGACGAAGAAAGAGTCTTCATAATGGCAAAGAGGGCTGGCTTCGAAAGTTCCTTGTAAGAAAGAACTTCTTGCCATATCAATCCTCCTAAAGCAGTGTTATGTCTGAGGCTCAGAACCCATCAGTGACCCCCCACCCCCACCCCTCAGCCCACAAGACGGCACCAACCTACCTCCCCGTGCTCATTTTTCCCAAAAAAAAAAGACTGTACTGCACCAACACGTATCTGCACTTGTTGACCTCCCCCACTTCAGTCTGTATCACCTATGGTGATATGTGTGATACATCTCAGACCTCACCCCCCAAATACTGCCCATCCAGTGTCTGTTCAGCCATTACGTCCTACATTATTATTCTAAGCAGTTCTATTTATTTCTGGGCTTGTCTCATCCCAATATTTCAAATAATTTTAATCTAACATTACCAATATCCTTTTAATTGAAAGTTCAACAAATATTAATGCCTATATGCCAACCCATTCATTATACTGGGTAAAAGGAAAAATATAGATTAAAAAATGGCCTCTGTCCCTAATAAGCTCATAGTGTGAGTCCTCCACTAATTCAGCAGAGTGAAACGAGCACAACTAAGATTTGTTTAAAAACTAGGCTTTTCAAAATTGGGGGGAGGATGCAAGTATGTAGCAAATATGTTAGCAACACCAAAAGTGAGTGCTGGAAAACTAAGTCTCTTAGTCCTCAACCTCAAGTTATAAAGTCCTTCTTAGATTCAAAACCATTTACCAGTTTTTGTATTGGTAAGGACCAGTCTCTCTCTCTACGTGTATATGCATGGATGTGTGTATAAAAGCATAAAAAGATACACAGTTATATGTATGTAGGAAAATACACTCTTCTCACTATATTCAACCTGACCCTTCCCACTTAAATTATGTCATGGATATTGTTCCAGATCAGCACATTTAGATCTCGTAGCCTTTTTAATAACTGTATACTATTCCATAAAATGGAAACACCATCAAAACAAAATGGAAACATCCTGGTTTATTATTAGTTGCTTCTTAGAAGAACAGAGGTATTTTCTGTAGTTCACACAATTTTAAAACTTTGTTCATGCATTTTGGAGTATAAGAGAGCTTTGCAACTTAGTGGTCATAGGATGTTAGGCAAATTACTTCAGTCATCTGAGCCTGCATTTCCTAGCCTATAAAATAAGGGCTATACACCTGAGTTTAAATGTGTAAAGTACAAGAGTACACACATAGGATGCACTCAATACATTATACCTCTTATTTTTATAAGATTGTATTAAGTATTATGAGATGCTACTCACATGCTATAAATCTTAGGGTACATTGCTATATATAAGCTCTAAGTAGTTAATTTGTTTTAAAGATACACACACACACACACACACACACACACACGTATACGTAAATCAAAAAGCCCTGTGTTTTATCTACATATTTATCTTTTTCATTGTTCTTTATCTTTTTGTATGAATCTGAGCTTTCATCTGGTATCATAACCTAAACATAAACCTTTTAGACTAAATCATTTCCTTTAGTATTTCATTTAGTGAAAGTTGTCTTTGTCAAATTATCTTAGCATTGTCTGCCTGAAATGTTTTACTTAGTGCTTATGTTTGAAGGATATTTTTTTCCTAATGTAGAATCCTAGGTTGACAGGTGTTTTTTTTTTCAGCCCTTTGAAAACATTCCATCATCTTTCCAGCCTCCATTGTATCTTCTGAAGAGTTAGCTGTTTTTCTTACCTGTGTTCTCCTGCAGGTCTTCCATTCTGATGGCTTTTAAGATTTCTTTGGGTATAGCAGTTGGACTACAATGCATGTCAATATGGTTTTCCTCGTGTTCACCCTCTTTAGATTTACTGAGCCTATTGGATTTGTAGGTGGCAATCTTTCTTTGATTTTGGGAAAAAAAGGGCCATTATTTATTCAAATACTTCCTTTGCCTCAATCTCTTTCTCTTTTCCTAGAGGGACTCCAGTTACACTAACATAAGTTTGTTATTGTCCTATAGTCCTCAGGTATCTATTACATTTTTTCACTCCTTATCTCCTCTTTATGCTTTAGTTTACATAATTTCTATTCATCTATCTTACAATTCACTGATTCTTTCTTCTCCTGTATCCACTCTGTTGTTAAATCTATAGAATTAATTCTTCAAATCTTAAATTTTTCATATTTTTTAAATGTTTATTCATTTAATTTGATAGAGACAGAGATGAAGTGTGAGCAGGGGAGGGACAGAGAGGGAGAGATAGAATCCCAGATTGTCAGCACAGAGCCTGATATGGGGCTTGAACCCACAAACTGAGAGATCATAACCTGAGCCAAAACAAGGGTTGGATGCTTAACCAACTGAGCCATCCAGGAACCCCTTATCTTATATTTTTCAAGTTCAGCATTTCCATTGTATTTTTTTAAAATATGTAGTCTCTATTTTTTCTGCTTAAATTCCACGTATTGATTCACATTGTCTATCTTTTCTAGAAAGATACATCTTTTTGGAACATATGTTACAGGTATTTTTAATTCCTTGTCTACTAATAGTAGCATTTCTAGGCCTGTATTGATTGACTGTTCTTCTTTTGACTATCAGTGACCTTTTCTTGCTTCCTCGACACATTGTCATTGTTTATTTTATGCTGAATATTCTGTGCAAAGTCAATCAGGACTGAAGGTAGCAACATATTCTTCTGGAAAGAGTACCCTCTTCTTTTGTCGGGCTGCTGGTGTGGGGATAAGTCAGTTTCATTTGAATTTGACCTTTGTTTGGAGTTTTTATATCTTTATTCAGTTAACCATTGAGGGAAGAATCAGGACTTCCCTTTTATCAGGACTTCTTGAGAACTTAACACCAGAAATAGGCTAGATATTTACTTTCACTTCTAGAGCAGCTGCTTGGTTTCCACGCTACGGATGATCTTTCTCTGCTTTATTAACTTTGCTGCCAGCTCTCTGTTTCACTTGTATATATTCCTCATAGATACAACATGGATGGTCTGTTTGAACTTAATCGCTTCTTCACCGCACTGTGTCCTATTTTGTCAACTTAATTTACTTAGCAGTTAAAGCATCTCTATTTTCCTAATTGTTTTGTTGTTCGCACATGACTTCCTCTCAACTGTATATCTCTGTCTGGTATTTTGGTGCCCTAAACAAATATAAGTAAAAATATGATTTAACCTCATTCTTGTGAGTGGGTGATATCACTGGTTCTGAGTATGGCTCCAAATAATAAGTATTACCAACTTATTAAAATCTCTAGTGTATCTTGTTTGCTGTAAATGTGGTCTAATACTGTAAAATTATACCAGCTTATGATAGTCACAAAGTTAATGCTTACTACTTATCTAGACTCTAACTGAAATGGATGGTGGATCATTTTTGAAAAAGATCTTTTATCTGTAGTAATTAGGTTTTCTGTAGGCATAGCTCACCCTCTGCAAGCAAATTGTCATTGATTACATTAATTCTCAAAGCTGTCCTTATCTTTAAAATATTATTTGTCTCAGGGCTCCTGACTGGCTCAGTAGGTTAAGCATCTGACTCTTGATTTCCATTTGGGTCATGACCTCATGGTTGTGGGATCTTGAGACTCTCTCTGTCTCTCTGCCCTTCCTCTGCTCACCTGCATGCATGCTCCTGTCTCTCTCTCTCTCTCTCTCTCTCTCTCTCTTTCTTTAAAAAAAAAATTATTTGTCTGATTATATTTCCATAATGTATCATTGTACAATAATTCATTGAGCACAATTAGACTTTAGTAAATATTCTAGGTGCTGATGACATGGTAACATGAGGAAAAATCAATTAGCAAAAACATATACATGTAACGGTCTACTCACATACACGCCAACAAACAAAATTACATATATATAAAATTTATACTTATATATAAATTTACATATGTGATTCTCACAATATATAATAGCCATTTTTTCACTTTTACATGTTGTGATTTTATATGTTGCTCATATATCTTGGATTGCATCTCTATTTATTTACAACAGAATTAGGGAATTGGAAACAATACTAGGGCAAAAGGCTTGACCTCTGGGGTACTCTTAGCGATTCAGTCACAAGAAAGCTTAGGAAAGGTCTATTTCAATGTATCTCTGCTGGCTCTTTTTTTTTTTTTCCTAAAGGCCTTTGTCATTTCATTAATTTAAAATGACATCTTTAGATGTTTTCAATGCTATCCTTCAAAATAAAATGGAACACCTTTATATGGAGGATAATGATTGTATTTTTATTTCTTCTTTTGCATTATGAAATACTTAGGTATAACGTTATGCACATAATACTGCAATTCTTTATCTTACACACCGTCTTTCCAAATCTTAGTATTTGCTGGTTTTGGTTCTTTTCTAATAAGATAAGGATTCCACTGAAGCCCTTCCTGATACCATTTCTTCTCTGTCACTCAGAGTACATGACCTCGAATGTGGTATTACCACAAACATGTGCATATATAAATAACAGAAGTTTTTGCAATACAGAAATGGCATAATACTGAGGAACGCCTCTGAAAGTTCCTTTCCTTATTTAACTTGCTTTGGCTAAGTGTATTTAGGGGCTATAATAATCCACACTGACTTCGGAACACAAGTCCATTCATTTATGTGATTCCTCGATATTAGTATACCACAGTTTATTTACCTGTCTTGTTATTATCATTTATTGTTTACATATTTTCATTATCACAGCGTGGCCAATAATAGACCAACATCTGGGAATAAAATCCCATTACTATGCATTGTCAAATTGCAGTCCAAATTAATTATACAAATGATTCCCCCACCAATATTTCATGTGGGCTCTGCCTGTTTCACATTTTTGCAGTCATTTGGACCGTCTCCTATGTGAACCTCCTATTCTTATCTTTCCTCTATTTCTTTTACTGAGTTCTTTTTCTTGCTGTATATAAGAATTTTCTAAAAAAAAAAAAAAAGAACTTTCTAAATATTCATCCATGGTTGATAATGTGTGTTGCAGATATCTTTCCCCAATCTGTGGCTTGTTTTTAATTTTTTCATGCATCTTTTTAAAATTTTTGCTTAAATATGCTTCCATTCTATTTAAAAATTTCAGCCTTTTTGCTTATGATATGGTTTCTGCATTCGATTTCAGAATTGGTGTATTTCCCTCCATTCACAAAAAAATTCTTCTATATTGCTTTCATATTTTAAAATTAGTATTTAATGGACCTAAGACTTACTTTTAAGTTGGTTTATTTTTTCTTTACATATTCCCATTTATTCCATCACCATTTTTTTGAAACCATGTGTTCTTTTTATTTTTATTAAAAATATTTTTAACGCTTATTTATTTTCAAGAGGAAGAGACAGAGCATGAACAGGAGAAGGGAAGAGAGAGAGAGACACAGAACCAGAAGCAGAAGCCAGACTCGGAGCAGTCAGCACAGCGCCCTGATGTGGGACTTGAACTCACGAGTGATGAGATCATGACCTGAGTTGAAGTTGGACATTTAACTGCCTGAGCCCCCTGCAGCACCTCATAAAATTATATGTTCTTCTTAAATGCCAATTTATCATACATTAAGAATACTTTCATATGTGAGACTATTTCTGGTCCATGTTATTTCCTGGGTTTATTGTTTATAACTGCACCAATACCATAATATTTTAATTAGTCTAGGTTCTTAAGTTGATATGTTTAAAGCAAATTGATACCTGCTTTATATTTTTAAAATGAATACATCTGGTCTTGGCACTTCAGCCTCCCACATTTGAAGAGAACGGACTTATTTTTGATGCTGCATTTTGCCTGCTATCAATGAATATGGCCCATTAGTCTGCTAACTCTTTTCAGGAGTTTCTAGCAACAAGGGTTTCCTACAGAGGCAGGCCATAGCAAGCTGGGAGAAAATCACAGAGTGTACAGGATTAAGTCACCACAAGCACCAAATCCATAAGAAAAATAGATCATTATGGAACCAGATTAAGATGAGTGATAAGGAAAGTTCTTAGTAGCGACACCTGAGGACAAGAACAGGTCATTCGGGGCTGTCTGGAAGGGGCTGCGGCAGGGACGGAGTCACGGGGAGGACAGCAGAGACAGATAACAAGCTCGCTGGGTACATGAGGCTCATAAGCTTCCAATCACTTATGCCCTGTCTGTCCGTGATGCGATGTTGGCCCCAGCATAATAAATGCATGGAATTCCAAGGAGCTGTTTGAAGAATATTTGGTTACCTGCCCGCCCTCAAGTGGGGTGTCCTTCCTACTTGGAAACAACAAAACAAAGCAAAACCACTTGGGGCATGGGGCTCTTAAAACCTATGTGTGATTTCTTGAGAAATGACCACAGGCAGTTGCGAAGGCTTTCTCTGGCAGAGGTCATGGGGAAAGCTGCCCTCTCCATGCCAGACGTCGTGCAGACGGTGCGCTGCAATGTCTACAAGGGGGGCAGAGCACAGCCAAACCCAGCCCCCACCCCCTTGCTGGTTATGTTCTTACCCATGTTTGCGTATCTAGCCCTGGTGCTTTCATTCCTAGGTCTCTTTGCCCAAGGCCCCGGGCAGTTTTCCTTGGGTGCCTCTGCTAAGACCTCCTTGCGGGGAGGGGAGGGGAGGGAAACACACAAAGACAACTTGGCCCCACCCTGACTCAGTATCCAATGCTTTTTCACTACCAGCTTTTGCCTCCCTTGTTTTTGTGTGTCCTCGCCCCCACCAGGGTCCGCAGATCTGCCAGAGGCTTTGGATCAAAGCTCCGTCTGCAGTGAGGCTTCTGTGCTGATCCACCTGACCGCCAACTGGTGCACCATTTCAAGGGGATGACGGGAGTGGCGGAGTTCAGCACCTTCTCCAGTTTAAGACAGTTGCTTATTCTGACACCTCAGGAAGGGAGGGAGGGTTTAACCCTTTCCTGCTTGTCTTGTTGCTTTAATCAAATATTCCAGCTACTCCAACGCTTGGGAGCCCAGCTTTCTCTCTCCCTCAGCTGAGCTCCTGACACCACTATTTGCTAGAAAAAGGAAGTCTGGCAACAATGCAATATTAACAAAAACTTAGTTTCATGAATGCATAAGTTATTTTGCAATTTTTCACAGTATAATTAATGAACTTATGCCCATTTCTTAGGACTATTTAAACATTTTTAAAATATTTATTCATTTTTGAGAGAGAGAGAGAGAGAGAGAGAGAGAGAGAGCGTGCGCATGCAAGCAGGGGAGGGGCAGAGAGAGGGAGACACAGAATCAGAAGCAGATTCCAGGCTCTGAGCTGTCAGCACAGAGCCCAAGGCGGGGCTCAAAACCACAAACCGTGAGATCATGACCTGAGTCAAAGTTGGAAACTTAACCAACTGAACCAACCCGGTGCCCCTTCTTAGGACTATTTAAGGATTTAAGACATGTAGCCTTTATATCTAATTATAGGAAATCTTTTTGTTTATATAAATGATATAGCTGATTCTAGGCCAGGAATTCAGCCCCTTAAGATTGTTTCTGCTAAAACCTATTCTGTTTCACCAAGAAGTTTTCAGGAAGTGAATTCAGTAAAAATGAAAGTCTTCTTGTAATTCTTCAACTTAATAATACATACACTGTCTTAGCTAAGTGTTTTACAAAGCAGAGCCTGAAGCAAGTATTAGAATACTGATACTTCTGTCCCGTGAGGTGTAATTCCTTGGAGGTGCTGGGGAAGATAGAAGGAAGTAAGGCAAAGTGAACACACAAAACAGTGCCGTGTGATGTTATTACAGTGCTAGCCTCCGCAGTGACCTGGGGAGAAACACTGTAGATTGCGTGGTGAGTGTGGTAGGTAGGTCCTACCTTGGGAAGTGTGAAATAAGAAACCATATCGGGGCATATTCCAAGAAAGGATGAAAAGAGGGGAGCATTTTCGGACTGCCTGTCCCTACTTCCAGCTGGTTCAAGCAATACGATGCAGTGCACCCACACTTCTGAGATGTTTCCTTGGGCCCCTGAGGACCACTCTGGGACCCAGATGCAAGCTCCAAAAGGTGTTTATTAGTTTACTGCATACTGTGTGGCTTGAAACAAGAGGAATTTGTTCTTTTGCAGCTCTGGAGGCCAAAAGTCAGAGATCAAGGTGTGCTGGCAGGTCGTCCTGAGAGAGAATCCATTCTGAACTTGTGGTGCTGCTGGCACCTCCTGGTGTCCCTTGGCTTGTAGCTGTATGTCTCCATCTGGGCCTGAATTGTCACATCACCATCTACTCTGTGTCTATGTGTCTTCTCTTCTCAACTGTCCCTCTCCTTTTCAGAGAAGAACACCAGTCATGAATTCAGAGAGATGATCTCATCTCAAGATCCTTAACTGAATCACATCCACAAAGATGCTATTTCCAAGTAAGGTCACAATCACGGGTACCATAGGTTAGAATCTGGACACCACTGTTCAATCCCCCAGAGGGTGAATGGCACAGGGAAGGTTCAGTGGGTATGGTGTAAGGGCCACACAGCCACGGGGTATCACCTCAGACTCCAGCCTATGGAGGGAGGTTGACTAGGGAGGATGGACACAGTCCTGGGAACACGTGAGGCTTCTGGAAAGAAGGAGGCCATCGAAGGGATCCAAGGAGGGCTCAGAGTTTGTATCCAGAACATAGACTAAATTTACTTAGCATTCAGACTGAAGGTTTTTCATAGGATAGGAATGATTGTACAGAGAATTCTCCCTCCTTCACTCATTCGTTTATTAAGAACATTCGATGTGTCAGGAACTGTGGATACCAAGATGATTCAGATACAGACCTTGAAGAGCGTACAGTCTAACAAAGAGAGAAACGTGTCAAATAAATGGGCAGAAGTAACTGCATGTACAAAGTATGGGAGGAAGCAAGTCAGAACCACACATACTGCCTCTTCCAGCCAGAAGCAGTCAGGAAAGTGCAAAGCACCTTAACATACACTGTATCTGTCTGACCCTCCACAGAAATCCTGCAAAATAGGCTAGTTGGAGGGAAGTAGACCCTGCAACCCAGGCTGAAAAAATTACCCAGATTTCTCTGTTAGACAGATGAGAGGTACAGTCCAGCACTCAGGCCTTTTGACTCTGAGTCTAATTTCTATTCCTCGTTGCGCCTGACTTTCATTGGAATTAACAACCTCTGATTTTCCCTTACTCATCTTGGCCTTTATAACCCCAGAATAATTTTTCCTTTTGTAGGAATATGGTAGTTAGATGACATCATTTACTAATAATGGTCTGTTAATGAATTTACTGGGCTTCTTTACATTGTCTCCTGCTTCATTTTGTCTCCTGACCGTTTCGTTCTTAATGAGGCTAAGAGACTGAATTCCAGGAGACACACAGTAAATATTTGAATTTTCTTGTTTGAGATCCGTGTCTGAAGGACTGTTTCAATGTATTTTGTACATGAGAATATACTGTCATTACACATTAATCACTGAAAGCATATTATGGCACTAAATTCTAAGATAAAGTCATAGAAATGATGTCTAATTCTCCTGTTTCTAATTTCAGCATGCCAAATGCTAACTAGTAAAATTGCATTGTTTCAAATACTTCAGTGTACTACCCAAAGCAAAGGATTTGAAGATCTTCATGTAAAGACCGTATTTCAGTTTCTAGGAGCTGACAAGAATTCCTCATAAAACAGGAAATTTCAATCATATAGAACTGGCACTTGTCACTTCCATGTTTGCCAAAACCATCCCACCAGACATTAACTTCAACGAATTTAATTTACAAAAAAGAAAAACTGTACTTTAAAATAAGTTCATACTGAATCACTATTTATAGAAAAAATATATTTAACATTTATGTAATGGTAAAAATATACTGCAGCGGTAAAAGCATCTGAAGGCTTCTTTTTATCACCAAAGTCAGAAGAAAATTTAGTAATAATCTTCTAACTCAAGGGACTTTATTTCCCTTATCCACAGAGTTACCCACCATGGTCACCTTTTCCAGAAGTCTATTAAATCTGCACTTCTCAATGATCCAAAATGGACATTTTGCACTCTGGGAAAAGAGCAGTGAGTCAGAGTAGGGAGAAGCAAAGATGTCTTCATGTGTTGCTCAAGAATAGCGAAGTATATTCCATTACTAAGCCTAAGTTTTGGATCTTTTTAAAGAAAAAAATTATAAGGGGCCCAATTCCATCTGTTTTACCACTCAGAACTCTTTAACACCCTCAGACTCCGAGGAGACAAATGATCACATTTTGTCATCTTTTCTTCTTGGAATAAAGTTGGGAGGGGGTAGGAAACATTGGTGGAGAAAAAGATGAGTTCTATTTTAAGGATGGCATTCTGGGAAATACAGAAAATAAAAGTGATCCAACCCACTAAGCAAGAGTATGACATTAATCATAATTCCCTTTAGCCCAGGCAATAAACTATCTCAGCAAAAGGTTCATGTGCTATTCAATCTCAGCACTACTGTTGCATACTTTATAATGAAGCCAACAGGTAAAACTTACAGAATGTATCCAATGCCTCAGCAAGAATTTACCCCAGATGTTTCTTTTCTTAGTGTCTGTGTTCTCTTGCTTAAGATTTAAAGGCATTTAAACTCATTCACCAGTCACTGGGGCCTGCTCATCACGGAGAGTTTGTTTTAGAAAACAAAAGAAAAACATGCACTCACTTTTAACACTACGTCCCGAGGGATGTGGTGGTCAACCTGACTGGGTCACTTTCTTAATTGCTACATGTACCATGTTGAAGACAAAAAAATGAAATGACCAGAGGAGTAGATTCAGTAAACTCCATCACCTATTTCAAGAGGGCAGCAGTAAAACACCTGTTTATTACCTTATAAACTGCATTACTCTTTCTCCAAGGATTGTAAATACCTTTTAGAGAGAAGACCAGAGGCACAGAAAAAGACCCAAACATTGCAACGTGGGGCTCGGGCCTGCACCTCCACCTCTACTCCGGTTAGTGACCAGGAAAAGCTGATAGAAACTGCTTGTGTTCGGTTTCTCAACCTGTCTATTAGGACAGATGATACCATCCTCCTGTCCATATTAGATGTACATAAACCCAAACGACTAGAGTAGAATTGCAACTAACAGTTTAAAATAATAACTGCTACATAATACACAACGGATGCTGGAAGTTAAGACATAGCTCAGCACCCAGATGAGAAGGTTTGCAATTACACAGGACGATGGAGCATTACCTGAATGTAAGTCAGTTGCTCCTCGCCAGGGCAGCGGGGACACAGAAGGGTCAAAAGTCACCCTTGACTTTACACACCTCCCAGCTCAGCCATGGAAGTGAACGCAAGCACAGTGCTGCATACAAATGGCAAACACAGGCAAGAAGTCCACGGAGGGCAAGTGAACGCAAGCACAGGACTGTCGACGCCACCCTGCTCAGCCATCTGCTTGCCTGTGTCAAAAATGATGTTCCTTGGCGGTGGAGGAATATTGAAACTCCTCACCCTGGCATTCGAGACCCGATACTAACCTCATCTATCCAATGGCCGCTTTTCTCTTACACGTTTCCTACGCTGTAGCCAGAATGAACAACTCCCTGGGCTACAGTCATGTCCAGATTTTTGCTTTTCTTGATGGCATCCCCTAAGTCTGGAAGGTTCTTTTTGTTAAGTCACTTATCTCCAGAGAGCCCGGAGCATAGCTTTCACTAATGCCCTGTGAACTGAGAGACGGGGCCACGCCTTCCTTGCCCGTTTCTGGAACATCGGCACACAGCACAGAGCCGCACTGGCTTAACATGGGTGTTCAGAATTGAGTGGTCACTGTATAGACAAAGAAAACTTGGAAAACACCACTTCTCTGTTTATAGGCTTTGAAATTATTATGAAACATTTGTAGAGAAAAATTTTGTAGGCACCTAAAAAGAAACGGAATTAGATTCAGGAGGAATAAATCAAATTAGAGGCATAACTGGAATTCTGCAAGGAGAGGTTTTGGCTCCCTAGCTTTTATCTGTGCGTTTTCCATTTCAGGGACTTACAATGCTACATCAGAAGTTAATTATTGCTCTTCTTTTAGGAAACACTGGTATGCACATACACAGATAGGTTAAAGATCATTAAAAGTTTTTTAGCATTTATTTATTTTTGAGAGATGGAAAAAGACAGAGCACAAGCACGGTAGGGGCAGACAGAGAGGGAGACACAGAATTCAAAGCAGGCTCCAGGCTCCAAGGTGTCAGCACAGAGTCTGACGTGGGGCTCGACCTCACCAACTGCAAGGTCATGACCTGAGCTGAAGTCAGACACTTAACCAACTGAGCCACCCAGGTACCCTGAAGATGATTTTTATTTTTATAGATTCCTAGACTTTTAACTTGTTAACAGGGCAACTTTTTCATTAAAAAATATTTATGCATATGCCTCCAATAGATATATATTTATATGTAAATCACAACCATGTATTACATATAATACATTACTAAAATAGAAATGATGCACCAGAGGGAAATTTAAAAATGCCCAAGAAAAATACACAGTAATACAAACGATAATATTTACTTCCTACACACAACTAGATTGTCTTTACACTCTACTTTGGAGGCCACTGTTCCAAGGAAAGTCTCAAATATAAACCTAAGTTAGAGTCAGGAACCCATTATAGTCATTTCTTTTAATTTAATTTATTTATTTGAGAGAGAGAGAGACAGAGACAGAGAGACAGAGACAGAGAGAGCACACAGGAGAGGGGCAGAGAGAGAGAGAGAGAGAGAGAGAGAGAGAGAGAGAGAGAGAATTCCTAATGGACTCTGAAACTTGGAGATCATAACCTGAGCCAAAATCAAGAGTTGGATGCTTAACCGACTGAGCCACTCAGGGGTCCCTAAAGTCAACCTAGCGTTGTCAGACTTTTTATATGGAGGCTTGGGGGAATGGACAGTGAGTGCTCCAAGAGAAAAGAAGCATAAGCTGCCTATCTCTTAAACCTCAGGACTAGAAATCAGCAGAGCGTCCCTCCTGACATTGTGTGTTAGAACAGCCCAGGACCTGCCCATGTTCAGGGGAAGGGGACACAGTCATCACATCTCAGTGGGAAGAACATGAAATAATTTGTGATCATCTTTAATCTATCACACCCAGCAACAATCCCCAACGTCAAGTATGCTGATCCTGTGGCGGAGTAAAGCATCGCCCAGCTTTGGGGATGAAAAAAAGAGCATGTTCCAGGTAGAGGGAGAAAGAGCCCCCAGAAAGTGGTGCAGGAATGGGTTCACAGGACTGGGAAGTAAAGTCTAGCACAAGAGGAAGACAAGTCAGATGGTGGGAGACTGCATGCCAAAGAGAGGTGGGGAAGTAAGACACACGGGTTTCTAGATTCTAGCTGGAAGAGCAGACAGGTAAGAGCTAACCTGACATTTGCAGAGAAGAGTCATCTTGGGAGTAATATTTAAGAAAGATAAACGTGACATTGACAGAATTGGAAAGCAGCTCAGGTGCTCACAATCAGAGCACAGAAGCACAAGGCCAGGAAAAGAGCAAAGCAACAAGCAAGGAGGAAAAAGGAGACTCCGAATGGATGTGGTCACGAAGGCCTTTCAGGGCACACCCCAAAATGTATGAAAACTAGATCACACGTGGCAAGAAGCTCTGACTTTGGGTGGGAAATAACACCTCGCAAAACTGCAACACAAATACAATTGGCTGTTTCTTATCTATTTGTTTATTTGCTTCCTAATTGCTTAGCATCCTCTATTCTACCCCAGGCTCTGCCCAGGGCTTCTGTCATTTCATCTGATCAGTACAAGCAGGACAGGGCAGGTGTGAATACTCCCCACTTCGGAATCTACACTGTTCAGTTAATGAAATCATTATACATAGTCCCGAATAATATAAAATGGGAGTTACGTACTTTGGCTGCATAAAAGTGAACTGCTTTTTCTAGGAATCATGACTCATACATTTTCTCGATTCCTCTCATTATGTATTTGCTGACTGGCGATCAGAAAATTAATTTTGCCAACCTGAAGGAGAAGACATGTAACACTAAGACTGATGCCATAAAATGTCTGAAAAGAGTAAGTTTTGTTCATCGTCTGGAATTTCAAAACACTGTGCTAGTAAAATAGAACTATCAAGGAAGAAAGTTGCAGAAATAGCTGTCAACTAAACTTGGAATATAAATTCAAAAGCTTGCAAATCATTTTTGGTGTCAAACACACTATATGAAAAGTTAATCTAAAACTATTTTATATATTTAAAAATTATCTCCAATTACAGCATGTCTGAGTTGCTGAAAATCAATCATCTATTTTGCTATCTTAATCTGCCAGAAAAGTGAACTTGCAGTCAAGTTATTTTTACACATATCCTGTAAGCAGCTGCAAAAGTGTGAATGTACAAAACGAAAGGCTGTTTTTTATATCCCTGGGATGCATTGTATTATAAAAACAAAACCAAACAAAAGCATTTATGATTTGGCACAAGAACACAAATTGAGAAAAGTTTTTCATTTTTCTTTTGACAGCTATGGGTCTTCAGAATCATAACTTTTTAAAAAAATTTTACTGTTTATTTATTTTTGAGAGAGATAGACAGAGTGCGAGTAGGGGAGGGGTAGCAAAAGAGGGAGACACAGAATCTAAAGCAGGTTCCAGGCTCTGAGCTGTCAGCATGGAGCCCAATGGGGGGCTCGAACCCACGAACTGTGATATAATGACCTGAGCTGAAGTTGGGTGCTCAACCGACCTAGACACCCAGGTGTCCCAGAATCACAACTTTTGAAACAGGTCAACTTTGGGCAACAAAAATGGGTTCTTGTATTACCCAATGCATATTATTTATCTACCCAGTGACATAACAAACAATAAATGCTTCTGCTCACATAAACCTGCTTGAAGCAAAATAAAATGAATGCTCCCTCAGTTCTCAAATTTAATAAATCCCCCTAAATCCCTACATTTTCCACTTTAAGCAAATTTAACATACATGCATTTTACATTTCAGGGGAAAAAAAACAAAAAAATTCAGTTATTTACTTGTTTAAATGATGCAAAAAACAGAAATTCGACTCCTAGCTACATCAAACACAATTTTGAAAATTAAAATTTCTACTCATCTGTGAAAAGAAGTGGTACTACCTGAGGGTGGAGAGGCCAAAAGGCAGGTTCGACAGAAGGTTCTTTCTTCTTATGACTTAGTCAGCTTTTGAAAATGGGAGAGAATTGAGAATGTGGAGGAGAAAGAGCTTGCAGGAAACAAGATGGCAAAGAAAATGAAGCCAAGGTGTCATCCACAAAGATGTGCCCAGAGGAGACAGGAGGAGATGGGGTATGTGGGGTCCTGGCAGCAGTGGAAAGTGGGGGAGGGAAGAGGGGCAGATAACAGTATTAGTTAACATCCAGGGAAAAATGTTTTCAAGTGCTGGATGAAACCACACTGCAAATAAACCAGAAATTCCACCTGAAGAGTTCACACTGTCAAGGGCATTATTTATTGTGTGTTTACAGAGACAAGCACATTCTCTAAGGTTTGGTTGCAGAGAATCTACATTAAACATACATGGAACAAAAGGAGCATAGATGTAAAGGAATTTTGACAGGATAAAGGAAGCCAATCCTTCCACAGTGTAATTTGTTTTTTTTAAAAAGCCCAATTATTGGAGCCTGAGGGGCTCAGTGGGTTTAGTGTCTGACTTGAGCTCAGGTCATGATCTCATGCGACGTGGGTTCGTACACTGAGTTGGGCTCTGTGCCGACAGCTCACAGCCTGGGGCCTATTTCAGATTCTGTGTCTCTCTCTTTCTCTGTCCCTCACCTACTCACACTCTGTCTTACTCTCTCAAAAATAAACATTGAAAAAAAAAAAAAAAAGAAGGACCTGATTTTTCTTTTACATTTGGTGGTGGAAGACCCAGACTCCAGGTGGTAAACATCATTCAGCTTCTTTGGAAATACCATCACCACATCTCTAGTCAGTGGCCAACCTTACAAAATCCTCTGTCGCTAAAGCTCTCCTCTGTTACAAGAAATCCTGAAACCCTGACACTTAGTAGGAGAAAGAGCACCTAATTGCAGGGGAAAAAACATCTAACTGCAGTGAAAACAATTCTTTTAAAGAAGTCTTGACATCTCTGTTGAACATAATGTTCAACATTTCTGCATAAAGGGTACAAATAAGGCCCATATATCTGAAGTACCAAGTAGCCAGAAGACCTTGATGGCACTTCTCCCATTTCTTTTTCCTGCATGAAAATTATCTGCAGGGTCTCTTCATTTCACTTCACTTCACTTCATTTTATTTTATATATATTTTTGAAGTTTAGTTGACACACAATATTATGTTAATTTCAGGTTGTGCAATTAAAAATTTTTGAGTCTGTGGTCTTTATTTCTAGAACAGTATCAAGTAATTTCTTACTCTGTGTGATGAGGACCTTAAAAAAATAAAATAAAGTAATAACAATGCAGGCTAAAAACAGTCATTGTCTAAATCAAGGGTTTGGAAAATTTGGAAATTCCTTTAAATATATTAAAGAATAAAATCCTTTTGGTGTTAAGGCTTGTATATTTATGATATCTTATGTAATTTAGATATAATATGTATATGTTATTATTTTAATTATTCTGTTTCACTTTACCTATTTTCATTCTGGTTTAATTTTAAATGTACTGGTTTAGTTCCAACATAGTAAGGACTTCAATTTGGGAAGAAGCAATATACAGTAAAACTTTGGTTTTCTAGCATAATTTGTTTCAGAAACATACTTGTAATCCAAAGCACTCGTCTATCAAAGCGAATTTCAAAATCACTGGCTCAGTTGTGATCATGTGATGTTTAGTATCACGTAAGACCCATATTGTAAGATATTGCTCATTTATCAAGTTACAATTTATTAGAAATGTTTGCTCATCTTACGGAACACTCCGGCCGAACAAGTTACTCACAATCCAAGGTTTTACTCTATTTCTATCTGCAGCTTATTGTATTAGTTAGAACCATACCAACAGAGCCTGGATCACGCATTTAGCTTTGCTTTCCAACCACACAGGACATCCCTGTACCCAGCTAGGCATCTTAAAAATAGGGGCCTTTGGATCCAATGGCTTGAGTGTGTCTGGAAAAACAGTCACAGTCTCTGGTAGGTCTTGTCTACCCTTACGGCTTCTTCTCAGCTTCATTTTTCTCCATACATTTATCACCACCCAGCATATTATATATGCTACTCTTTCCTTATATAGTTTTCTTATTTTCTGTGTTCTCTTCTTTTTTGTTCTTTTCCCAACTCTAATGCAAGCTTCCTGAGAACAGGCTTATTTCTGAGACCCTGATACTCAACTACCATTGTAATCTGTAATTCCCTGGACAAAACACAAGGGCAGCATAACTGACCTTAATTGACCCCCACAAATATATTGAAGTAGGAGCAGTTTCTGTCAAGAGCAGGGGCAAGTATAAGATAGTTCCACCAGTCACTCTGTTTGGGTCCATGGGAGAAACTGCTGTATTCAAACCCACGCTTTATAATCTCTTTCTCAAACTGTACTTTTCTCATATGTATCAAGGGCATTCCCAAGTAGATAATTTTACACAAAGCTACAAAAGAAAGAATCACTTCTTGATTTTAGTAAACCAAGCACCTCTGTGCTGATGTCTTCCCCTCTGTCCAGACAAGCACTGGGCTTTCTTTTATCCGTAAGCCTCACGGCCCTCAACATTTATTTTTGTTCCTTGGAAATAGGAAATCATAGTACTCATTGCAGAACTCTGATTTGGCTTGCCAGTAGACAAAACAACGCATTGAAAATCCACAGCACTAGACAAGGTCTTCATTTGGCATTTTATAGATCTCTGACATAATTTGTTCTATATTTTCAAGTAAACTGAAGGATACAATTGGAGCCTTCAAAACAAAGCTCATCAGCTCAAATGGAAGCAATACACACACACACACACACACACACACACACACACACACACACACACAGAAACTCAGATATTTCTGGATAAGAGTATGAAATATATAGACAACATATGGATACTAAAAAATTACAGTCACGATAAAAATTGCTAATGTTTTCAGGTGCTTGAGGTAAGCCAGGCGTCATATTGAGAGGCTTCTATGTGTTCTTTAAGCCCTCATTTTCAACACTTTATATTTTTCTTCCCAGTTGACGTTGAGAAAACTAAGGATTAAAAGGTTAAGCAAGTGGGTTAAAAGGTTAAAAGGTTATGTAAGTAAGTGGGGTGCCTGGGTGACTCAGTTGGTTAAGCGTCCAACTCTTGATTTTGGCTCACATGCAGAGAAATATTGGAAGCTCTGAATGAAAAATGAAGCAATGAAAATGTCAACTCACCCCTCCAATATTTTATAAGGACAAGAGATTTCTGAATGTCATCAAAGACAGTGATAGAGGACCCAAGTACCTACTACCTTACTTAGAATGGCAGAGAAGGGGGCGCCTAGTTGCTCAGTTGGTTAAACATCTGACACTTGACTTCAGCTCAGGTCATGATCTCATGGTTTGTGGGTTCAAGCCCTGCCTTGGGGTAAGCTGTTAGTGCAGAGCCTGTTTGGGATTCACTCTCTCCCTCTCTCTGCCTCTTCCCTGTTCACTCTCCCTCTCTCAAAATTGATAAGTAAACTTAGAAAACCATTAAGTACGCTGCTTATGATCATACAAAGAAAACCAGGTGGAGAGCTGAGTCTAGACCCCAAGGACCCCTTGGTTTGACCTCTGAAAGCATGACACAAACCAAAGACACAATAAGATGACATGTCTGTTTGGTAATGGGAGCAAGCCACTAAACCTACTTCCCCGGGCTCAGCAATGGGAGGGCTGAAACTTAGAAACCAGACCACACAGTGAAGACGTACATCTATGGCTGGATAGAAAACAAGGTAGAGGTAGGTAAACTTGCAGGGACTGTGCGAGTGTAAAGGTGAATTTGCATTTTCTCCATGGTGGTCAGCAAGATGGCCGCAGCATTCTGCTCTGGGCTCCCTGAAGCAGAACTCGCTTAGTGGATGGTTATGGCCTGGCAGCCTCTAGTCCACTGTGGTTTGAAGGCAACCCCCCCACTAGTCCTTCCTCTGCCCTTAGCCTTCTCAGGCATCTCCCCCGGTGAATCCCTCCTACATCTAAATCCGTCTTGGTACCTGCTTCCAAAAGGACACAGATTTGTTCATGAGAGTAATAATACTATAACTCTCTTAGAATCTTTGCAGTATCCAAGATTGTTTAATATAATGCACAATGTCTTATTTCGTACAAGGCATAACTTATACCTATGTGTATCCTTCTGTTTTTAATGGCTAAATCTGTTCATTCCTTTCGAAGCCTATCTGTGTTCCTTGTGTGGAAATAGAAGGGAGCAACATCTTGTTTATGACAGGACATAACGTGTCTGCATGACAATTTTGTGCAAAGGTGTACAAAGATGTACCTTTGTCATTTAAAATGAGGCCATGATTGCTGTGGCAGACATTTGCATACATTAAAGAAATCAACCTCTTCCCCAAAGTAGGCATTTCAGCTTAGCTCTTGCCACAACACTTGGGATAGCAACAAACCTGCTTCCATTTATTATTCTGAATTAGCTATAATTTCATACTGATAAACATGGTGAGGTAGGAATAAAAGATCACTAGTTAAAATTCTATTTCCTCTTTCTCAATTCTCAGAAGCAATGCCGAAATAAAATGGAGAAGTTAAATTATCTTCATGACACCACACTGGGTTTGAAGCTTTCAGGCTTCCCCATCCACTTAATCTCTTTGATCAACACTACCCTGCATCATTTAATTAGAAGCAAGCCTAAAAACAGAGGTCGTCTTCTTTTTAACTTTCACTGCTTGCTGGAATCAGAATGACTTTCTTTGTAAATATAACTGTCAGATATTAATCTAGAGTTCTGCTACAATGTATACTCCCTTTGGGTAATGAATTTGATACATCCATTTCTTCTTTGTTTGCTGACATTGGGCACTGGACTCTGGTTGATCCTACATTATTACAGAGATCTTACCTTGGTGAAATATCTTGGCTACAGTGGAAATTAGTATTAGAAATATTGAAACATATTTAGTAGCTCTGTGGTTCTTCTGGCTGAGATTCTTAAAATAAGCCCACCTTTAGAATCTGGGCTTAATGAAGCAATTAATTTCTAGAATTCCTGAGGTGTTTTTCTCACCATGGTGTCAATCCCCTGGAAATGGCATCAGTGGCTTCTTGCTGTCGGTATTCATGGATGAGGAATGAGAGTATTGTTAATTACTTAACAGTAAATTATATAAGCTTTTTAAAGAAACAAACTGTAATTAGCTTCTATAAATGGCCATAAATTTCTGCTACATTTATGGAATCCAAACCCATGTTAATCTAATTCAAACACATGTATTCACAATTATTTTAACATGTGAATTTTCTTTCCTTCATGTGGCCTAAATTAAGGTAGAATATAATGTATTTGAGTTATTATATGTAGGCATCAGTTTGTGTTGCATAGTGACGGGAAATGGATAAACACCATTTTTAAAGGATGCGCATAATATTTTATGGAAAGTATATTTAAGCAAGAATGTTGTGTAACAACAAAAAAGGTACAGGAAATTGTGTTTAGATTTCACATTCTCTTGTTTCAAAATGTACTCCATGTTAATCCATGAATAATTTTATTTCTAAAATCTAGTAGAATAAGGATTCTAAAATATATCATTCAATTTTAATAGGCAATAGAATTTTGGAAAACAAGATTAAATATCTTATGTATTTAGTGTTCATTCTGAACACTCGTACTCATATATTCTGCACTGTAAAATGCATTCCATTTTTCCATCCCTTTGGTTGACGTTTTCCTCTGGTTACCAAGTTTAGTTTATTAAAAATATCTTGCTGAGGTGCCTGGCTGGTTAAGTCAGTGGAGCATGCAACTCTTGATCTCAGGGTCGTGAGTTAGAGCCCATGTTGGGTGTAGAGATTACTTAAAAATAAAATCTTAAAAAAAAAATCTTCCTGAAGTTAACAATCCTTCTTCAGTAGATTATCTGATTTTAAAAAATGCTTCAGGCACTGTTTAAAGTGTTGCACATGTGTGAATTTGCTTAATCTGTATGAGATCTGTGCAGGTCTTATCGGATATGCCAGTGAGGAAAGACAAGCACACAGGCTGCAATAAGCTGCCTAGTGACACACCAGGCTGGATTTCAGTCCAAGGCCTGTCCTCCCGAGTCTCTGATCGAGATCCTGTGAGAGGCCAGCCCTCCACATTCTCCACTGAATTGGTGTTTTCTTGCCCACATACTCATTTTTGGCAATGATGTTGTCCCATGTTAAGTTACAAAGTCAGTTCTGCAGATTGAGAGTCAAATTCAGACTGCTGTGGTGTGCGTCTTAGACTCAACGAGCACGTGCGGGCCTAGACGTACAACGCCCAAATTTATAATGGATATTGAGAGCTGAGCACTAATTTCATCAGTTCACCACTACAATGTGAGCTTTAGGATTAGACCCACAAACATTCTAACTTTATAAGTAATACTTCAATAATGGCTTGAGAAGTATCCTTAAAAGGTTTAAGGAGAGACATCTAACCAAAGACAAATTATTACATCTTACAATTCCACATGATACAAACCAAATGTATAACCAGCATGGATATTTATGAGCCTGGGTTACCTGGGTCAGTCACACCAGCTGCGTAGAACACCCTTGTATTGTCGAGAAAGTCTATACTTTGTCTCCAAAGGTATTTTTATATCTAACTTCATAGAATCTTTCTGCTAAATACTCATAATCGAAAATGAAATAGGGGCACCTGGGTGCCTTAGTCAGTTAAGCGTCCAACTTGGGCTCAGGTCATGATCTCCTGGTTTGTGAGTTCGAGCCTCATTTCGGGTTCTGTGCTGACAGCTCGGAGCCTGGAGCCTGCTTTGGATTCTGTGTCTCCCTCTCTCTCTGTGCCCCTCCTTTGCTCACACTCTGTCTCTGTCTGTCTGTCTCTCTCCCTCTCTCTCTCAAAACTAAATAAACATTAACAACTTTTCAATAAAAAAAGAAAGTGAAATAGATACAAACTCACTTTTTGTGACCATATTTATTCTCTACAAGCTAGCATTGTGTAAGGGAGAAAACACCCTGTTGCAGATGTTAACGAAGCCCGTCCAAAATTTAACGCATTGAAATCACAGGGCTGTTCAACGAAGTGGCAGAAATGGCAGCCACCTCGCATTTTTTAAGATCACTGGCGATTACAATCAATGTACAGAAAACTGTGAAAGAGTGGAAACAAAAACTGGAAAAGCCTACTTCATTCTCCAAGTTTTAGCTCCCCACTTAACTCTTCTGTGCTCGGTGAAGCTCTGCGCTAGACCCAGGGATTCATTATGAGTAAGACACAGCTCCCGTCACCTAGAAGTTTGCAGTCTCATGAGTGAGCGAGACGAGTAAATAAATTGTGCAAAGACGGCGTGATGAGGGCCGCTGTCCCAGGAGGAGCGCCGTGAAAACAGGCCCCAGAGCAGAGCCCGCTGGCAGCCGTGCAAAATGCTACGGTCTCCCGAGGGGCCCGCCTGGCGGTGCTTCTCCAGAGCATGAAAAATGTACATACCCAGGAACTCTGTGTCTAGGAATTTGTCCTGCAGAAAGAATGTTAGATGGGCACAAGAATGCTCTGCTTATCAAAGCAAAATATTCTAAACGACCTCAATGGACAATACTCCATGAAGAGAGATAAATGCCACTAGTGTTTTAGTATATTTTTAACAACTTAACTTTATACAAACCCACTTAAATAAATGAATTAGTGGGAATCATTACACTAATTACACTCTAACCTGTGTGATGAAGTATCGGAAAGGAATTACAACCATGTTTTCTAAGAACGCTGAAAGGCAGGATCTAATGAGGAGTGGAAAAAAGAATGTTAATGATTGTGCACATCAGTTCCCAAGCTGGTTTTCTTGCTGTTGTTACTGTCTGTATTCTGGGAGGATTAAAGTTAAGTATGAGGTGAATAGGGTAAAATAATAATATTTTGGGGATTTGACAAGATAAACTAAATTGAGCTGTTGTAAGCCCTCCTAACGTATTTATTTTTGTTTGTTGATTATTTACTTTTATTTTTTAATGTTTGTTTTTGAGAGATACACACACACTCTCTCTCTCTCTCTCTCACACACACACACACACACACACACATACACACACACAGAATTCAAAACAGGTTCCAGGCTCCGAGCTGTCAGCACAGTGCTTGACACGGGGCTTGAACTTGTGAACCCTGAGATCATGACCTGAGTCTAAATCAGATGGTTAATGTACTGAGTCACCCAGGCACCCCAACTAATTCATTTATTTAAGCAGGTTTGTATAAAGTTAAGTTGGTAAAAATGTACTAAAATACTAGTGGCATTTATGTCTCTTCATGGAGTATTGGATCATATTTATTTTCACTTTTTTATTCCTGTATTTTTATGCAATGAAGCTTTTTTCTAATTTTTTTTTTAAATGTAACGTTTATTTACTTTTGAGAAAGAGAGAGAGAGAATCTGCAGGGGAGGGGCAAAGAGAGGAAGACACAGAATCTGAAGCAGGCTCAAGGCTCCAAGCCGTCGGCACAGAGCCGGACCTGGGGTTTGAACTCATGAGCTGTGAGACCATGACCTGAGTCAAAGTCAGATGTTCAACTGACTGAGCCACCCAGACATCCCTTAAATTGATTTTAGAAGCCAAAGATGTTTTTAAAACAAAAAGAAGAGATAAGTAAAAAGTGCCCTGGAGTAAAGCTTTACAGTGGAGGGGCGTCTGAGAGGGCCCAGAAGGATGACAAACGCTTACCTAGGAAGCAGGAAGGAGTCTTTGACAAAGTTAAGGGCCTTTGCAAATGCAGAGCCATGAGGTGCTTCAGACACGTGGGGTCTACTTGGTTGGAGGGAAATGTAAGAATAGTGGCTTGAAGAGGAATGAAGTGTGTCATTTGCAAGGGTTCATATACTATTAATAGATCCAGGGCACCCCATATTTACCATGTAACTCGGAGTTAACAGAATTGAGAGCCTCAAGTAAGCCCCCAATAATTTACATTGGTTAAGTGGTCATCTACAGAAGATGCGGTGTGTATTTACAACGAAATATTACTCAGCCTTATAAAAGAATGAAATCTTACCATTTTCAGTGATGTGGATGGAAATAGACTATTATGCTAAGCAAAAGAAGTCAGATTTCACTCAACTGTGGAATTTAAGAAACAAAACAAACAAGCAAAGGGAAATAAGAGGGAGGCCAACAAGGCAACAGACTCTATGGTTAAGACATAGAGGACAAACTGGTGGTCAGCAGAGGTGAGGTGGGTGGGAGGAATGGGTGAAGTAGGAATTAAGGAGGGCACCGGTGATGAGCATTGGGTGCTGTATGTCAGTGCTGAATCACTATACTGTACACCTGAAACAAACATGACACTAACAGTGTATATTAACTGTCCTTGAATTAAAATAAAAATGTAATTAAAGAAAGTGGTCACCTACCTAAACACATGGCTGAGCAGGGACTTGAATTTAGGTCTTCTTACTCCAAAACCATGCATCCCTCCAATCCATGTTCCTGCCCTGCCTCTTTATGTTACAATTTTATACACATATTCACACACGCACTGACACACACACACCCAGAAAATGAAAATTCATTCTGCATCACAGAAAGCTGAGAAAATTAAGTCTACCTAAGTAAACACTGTAATGAACTAAATCTCCTATCTTGGTGGCATCTATTCTAATTATTACAAAAGAGGGGCGCCTGGGTGGCTCAGTCAGTTAAGCAACTGACTTTGACTCAGGTCATGATCTCACGGTTTATGGGGTTTAGCCCAGCATCGAGCTCTGTGCAGACAGCCCACAGCCTGGAGCCTACTTTGGATTCTGTATCTCCCTCTCTGCCCCTCCCTCCCTCCCTCTCTCTCTCTCTCTCTCTCTCTCTCTCTCTCTCTCTCTCTCTCTCTCTCCCAAAATTAAATACGCTTAAAAATTTTTTTAAAGTTACCACAAAAAAAGCCCTTGGAGCTATCTGCAAATTCCACACCATACGCCCTCCAAATCCTTCACTTCTATCTTGGGTCTAAACCACAACTGAATCCTAAATCAACCTGTAGGAAGGAGTATAAAAAATTATCTTAATATATTACACGTTTTTCTGTTTTTAAACTCTCCTTCAAGCTCATATAAATAATGACCTTTATATTCATCTCCTCTGCAATGATTCTGTATGTTGAATTGTATTGTTCAGGTTTTTGACCAGTAATCTTATTTTTTTGCTCTTTTTTCCTAAATCATCAGCTAAAACATCCTGTCCTTAAAAAAAAAAAAAAGAAAGATGGTTGAGATTGCATTATAAAGGACCTACATAAAGTTAAATATGCTAAAATTCTACTAATCGTGTCTTTGGGGTTTGAACAGATAAACTAAATTGAGCTGTCATAAGCCCTCTTAATTTATTTGCCCAGCAGAATTGTAAATGCAGCAGAAAACAGCTTCCTGTAATGTAAACAGAACTTTCCATGTACTGTGCACAGGACAAGTTTATTTAATGTAATATATTACATTCACCCATCATTGCTACCTTTCAGTTTATACTTTTATGGTAACAAACCGTTATAATAAACAGAGCCGTTGTGTTAAAAAATCAAATAGAAGGCTCAGCGTTCATCCTGTATTCGAAAAGGATTGGATATTCCTCAACTCTATAATTTGTAATAGTAAAGACTCACAGACTAGAGTATTTTAAGACTAGAAAGACCCTCAATTCCTGATACTGATCTGTAGAGAATTTGGGTCTAGATTTTTTATAACTAGTCTTTTAGTATGTCTTTCATGGTTTAGCTGATTGGTAAGCAGGTTAAAAAATGATGATTTGCCTGTAATAACATTATTTGGAAGAAAAACAAAAAAATTATTTGGGTGTTTTATAGTATTAAATATTACCAATGCCTCTGTCTTCTCTTAAAATTATCTTGTAACAACAGTGACATATTACTCATGACAAAGAAATCTGTGAGTATATCATTTTGAATGTTTATAAAGGAACATTTATTTCCTTTTTAAACAACTTAGGTAACCTTTTCTTGTATGAAGTAAAACTGAGCTCAATATTTGTTACAAACTGATAAAGTGTTCAAGTTCTAAAAATCAATTACCTTTGATTTACTAAATTTGAGATATCCTTTAATGAAATACATGCTAGGCTACAACCTAACATAATGAAATACATGCTAGGCTCCAACCTAACATATTAATAATATACTAAACATATTACTCTATGCATAATTTAATTTTAAATTAAAGTGAACAATTCGACTAAAATGCCTACAACTCTGATCCAGTAAATGAATTACATAGGAACATCATCTCCATCTTTCAGAGCCAGGAGTAGAGTAACCAGTGGCTGCTTTAGGAAAGACATTTTTCTTGAACATTTATTATGTGGTAAACGCTTTGCTAAATCTTTCTCCTTGTTGTTTCATTGTATCCCCCCAAATCACTTTACAAGGCACCCTCTTCAGTTTAAAGCCAAGGACACAGTGGGTTAGAGAGTTTGACTGATTTGCCCAAAACTTGTAATGGTAGAATGACAAAATCCAGACTGGAATCCAGATCTGACCTGAACTGCAACGTTTTTCCAAGAACTAAGTGGTGGGTTGGATCCACATCCCAATGATGTGGAGGGGCTGGATCCAGCATTGATGATGACACACTAAATCCAGTCAAAAAACAATAATACATTCAAAGGAGTGCAGACGCCAAGAAAAACACTCTAATTCACACCATCAATTCCAATAATGTCTTCTCAATAAATGGATTCCAACTTTAAGGATCTTCTACTTGGACACAAACCTTCTGCTCTAATATGAAGCATTTGTAAATTTTGTTTTGTTTTGTTTTCCTGGCATTTAGCTGCTGTCGAAGAAAAAATGCATGCATTTTTTTTCCTTTTACAACTTTCCCTCTGACTTCCCCTTTCTCAGTCCCTAAACTCTTAGAATATTCTAAGAAAATATATCTAGAAACTAACTTAGAAATCTTTTACTTAATCTCTTCCTTCTTCTTTTTTTTTGGTATAAAGATTCTTAAGACTTTTCCAAAATAATATTTTCAATATTGGGCAATCATGAAATCTTTTTTAATCTCTAAAATATACTGCCAACCTTATCTAACTTACAAGTTATCCTAAATCAAATGGAAATCATTTAGTGAATATTTTAAAATACTAATTAATGTTAATCTGGTGATGAAAATGATTGCATACATACATACTCATGAACTAGATTCTAATTAAACATAATTTGTAAAATGTGGAAAATCCAGAAAAAAAGTCACTTATAGACTTGTGCCCCAAGACCCAATACAATCACAAAAATATATCCTCTCACTCTTTTTAATGCCCATACGTTTACGTATATATCTTGTGATCTGCTTTTGCTTTACTTATTTATTATTGTTATACGGGCAATTTCCATGATGTTAAACATTACTAACATTCTTCTGAAAGGTCCCTTAGAACCAGTGTGACCTAATCCCTCCCCCCGTCTAAATGAACATTTAAGGGATTCCAGTTTTCTCCTACTTTAAATATGCTGAAATGAAGATGCGCATTGCTTTTTCCATCCTTTAGTGTATTTCACTAGAATGCCCCATTCAGACTTACACATTGCTAGGTAGCTTTTTCAAGGGATTGCACCATTTTATACTCTTGTTGATAATGCATGAGTGAGCTCATTTTACTGCACAGTGACAGTCACTGAAAATGTCTTAAAATGTTGTGTCTAGTCTGCCAAAGAAAAGGTAGGTCATAATGGCTTTATGTTTTCTGATTGCTGTTTTAGATGTAGTATTTTTGTTCTTGTTTAGATGTGTTGATTACTCTTTAGTAAATGGTTGGCTATATACATTAATCACTAATCTGTGAGGTGTTTACTAATTTCCTAACAGTTTAATTGATATTATATACTAAAGACAGTTTCCTTTTATTTTGCTACAAGTTACATTCACTGCTTAATCAGCTCCTAATGTGATTTCTTATTTGGCATAAAGGTTGTACATATGAAAGCATTCAATTCTATTGGCCTTTGTTATTTTTTTTCTGTCTTCAAGGCTTAGAGAGTGTATACCACTTAAGATATTTGGTAATCAACTCAATTTTTTTTTTAATGGATCAGGACCCTGTAGTTGACTGTTCCACATTCCTTCCCGCTTTGGGAAGGCCCGGTCTGTCATTTCTGAGTTCCCCAGCAGTGCCTAGTAAGTAATACTCCACATTTACTGGCTTTATAAATGGATGAATGGGTGGATGGACGAGGATGGTAATAATACCAGCTAATGTAATTTGACTTCATAAGCACTGTTGCAATCACTTTTATAATTACTAATCCCTTGATGTATTAAAGTTTTTATTCTTAACAATACTTCTATAACAATCTTAGAAAGAAACCTAAATCCACCTCTAAGAGTCTGCTTTTCTAATGAAGAGTCATTAGGGAGGGGCCAAGATGGTGGAACAGCATGCAAGTTTTTTTGCATCTGGCGTCCATGAAATACAGCCAGATCAACTCGAATGAAGGCTGTTAGAGAATTAATTGTCAAACTTCTACCACCACCCTATGTCTTAGATGATGGCAGCACTTTCCACTAGCAATGGTAAAATAAAGGTGTGTACAAAGCGCTACAGCTTCTGTTGTGAATGCATTTTCTCACACTTAAAGCTCAGATGCTTTAGTTTTAGAAACATGTCTGTCATATGGATGATCACGCATTGAGTTTCTGGTGTCTTCTTTCCTTCATCAGTAGAAACAAAATAATGTAGTCTCCTTCATGAGGTTGCTACAAAGAGTAAACGGGAAAATACGTTAAGGCAATGCCTGCCTCCTGGAAGAGCTCCCCAACGTTTAGCCATTATTATCAACGTCATTATTGGCAGACCAGCTAGCATTACCCAGGTGTTCATTCCTTCTCCTCTGCCAAGCTAGACACATTTCTGAAAAATAAGTATTCAATATCTATAGAGTTCAACTTCCTAACTTCCACATGCTCTTCAACATTGCATTCCGATTTCCATTCGTAAAGATCCTGTCTCCAGTGTCGATCATCTCCTCATCGCTAAATCTGCTGCTCTGCTGCAGAAGACGAAATCACGGATCACCCTTAACCTTCCAAACCTTCTGTCCTCTCTCTCTCTCTAATGCCAGAGACCTCGTTAGCATTCTCATTCTTTCTCTTTCCACCTGCCCCTACAGGTAAATAATCATCAAACAATATCCATCAAATCCAATCCTTCCATCTTGGCAAGCTTCATCCTTTCCACTCTCTCTTAGCTCACGTCAATCCTGGAGGCCACTGGGAAATACACAATATTCTCCACTCCTTTCGATCTGTGTTTTTCTCTAAGACATGCTATATTTTATTTTTCCAGAGTTATAATTCTAAACTGCAACATCCAGTTGACTTTTTCCCTCAAATTCTCTGAAATCAGCTACACTGACAACACTCCAGGTCTTCCATGATCTAGTTCCAACCTCCTTTTCCAGCCCTCCATCTTTCCTTTCCCAGCTATTCCTCATCCCTGACTTCTCTCCTTGACAAAGGTCTTTTCCTCCCCACCTTTCAAATCCCGCCTCCTAGATCAGGGCCTCTAATGAAGTCTTTCTTTCTTAGTCATTCCAACACAAATTAAGTGCTTTAACTTTTATAAATCCTTACTAATTTTTATATTCCTGAATTTATCTAAACCGTTCTTTTTATTTCAGTTTCATAGAAAATAACTCTCTCTCCTATTATATTGTAAAATTCCTTCTTTATCTTTGTGAGGACCCATTGTACCCAGGAGAGACAGAGAGAGAGAGAGACTGAGAGACAGAGTGTGTCATTTAACTCCTTTAGACCTTATTTTCTTCTTTTTTTAAAAAAAGAGACAGGGATTTGAAATGCATAGAAACCAAGTGGAGTAAGACTGTAATGGGCTTTCATATTTTCATTGGTACAAAGTGTGTGACTCTTAAGGAAAACTCATAATCAGCCTAAGAAAATTTACTTACCAGTAAAGCAAGAATACTGATAACTGGCTGAAGGATCCTCCTAAGAACTGGAGAAAACATAGGCCATGCCTCATGTGACGCCTGGCTCTTAGTACTCAAGGTCACAGTTCCAAGTATTAAAAGCAAATGCCTCCCAAGCTATTTTTTGGTGGGCATTACATAACACAATAACTGTAGGAGGATTCTGAAAACTATAAAATACGGAACACATATGTCCCACATGAGAGCTCAAGTAACATAATTAGGAGGACACGATGACCTCCACAAAGGTTTAGTTGAATCTTCTTTTACTTTCTCCCAAATTTTCTGTGATGACTGAAGCTTCTTTCACTCAACCAATTTTGTGTGTATCTAGCCTCCGATGTGTCAAAATATTACAATGACTAATGCTCAAACAAAGAAAAATATTTTTCATCACATTTTTCACTTCCTAAGCATTTCTTCAGATTCTTCATTAAAGTAAGTGCTTTCTAACAAAATACTCTGGATTTATTATAGACAGCTTTCTATGTGACAGTTGCACTAAACAGCCAGAAAAATCTTATCCTAACAGTGGTTTTTCTTCACAGACACGCTGATATGATCTTTGCAATTCCAACTCCATTTGTGCTTACATAACTGTAGTTCATTCGCAATTTTTTTCCAGATTTGATGTTCTCATAATGATTTATTTAGAAAAACTGATATCAATTTTATATTCGCAGCACTACAGAATCAGCTTTCTTTAGTGAACTGCAGAAGACTTCAGTACGAGATATTCACTTTAATGCCATATTAGGACACATGACTCATGACAAATTATACAATCATCAGATTATTCCTCAAATACAGGACTATTCCATAAATGACTTTCATCCTCTCTGAACACCAAAAACTGCAAGTCACATATGGGGAGGGGGAGAAAAATACTGTAAATTCACTTTAAAATAGCTTTGTAAGTGAGAGCAATGACCTCAGGCTTTTGTAATTCACTATTAAATGAAATAAAATAAGCTGTGTTATCTCACAGTAAATTAAAGACATAAAACCATCTAGCAGTAATACTTTGTAGAATCAAATGAAAATGTTAAAGATCAGTGGGTCTATTAAAATTGATAGTTTTATCCTTATTTGTAAATACATTTTTGAAAACCTCAGGCTTGATGAAACTGTAGCTCAAGGATTTGTACATAACAACACGTATACCTACTGCTGGGGAAAAAAGGCAACCAGCAGACAGAATTCACCAGGAAAGAATCTACACAGGTTCTAAGTATAAAAAAAGTATTCTGGTTTTCTCTTCCCAAGCCTGCTGGCCGTGGGAGAAAGTTTAAGTCTCTGCCACTTCTGGTCCCTTTCTAAACTAAAAAAATAAAACCTGTCATAGGTTCAATTAACTTTAACAAGTTCCCTGCTTCTATTTTTCTTTTTCTTCTTCTCTAATCAGAGCAAAAGCAAACAGTGGGAGTAGGCTGTTAGGGCCACCTGACAGGGTCCGATCCACATTCCACATTTCTGCTCAAGTTACCCTGGCAGGTAAAGAAATATGACCAGTGCATGCCCCAGACACATTTGTTTCCATGACAGTTCATAATCTCTCAACCTGAAAAATTCATTAACTTCAAGAACACAAAGAGACACACACACAAAAAGTCTCTATCCATGCATTCATCAAGAACTAGCATGTACTTTGTCTCTAGTGCTAAATACAATCTGAGACAACTTGATATCCAAACTCTGTTAGTTGAAAGGAAGGACTAGAGAAAGCATTTAATTATATGCCTTTTGGCAATTAATATATGGGTTGTCTCTTTGTAGGTATACAGGGAGATTTATATAGAAATTTTAGGCTAAGAAAAATAATATATCTATAGTTTTCTTAATTGCTTAATGTTAGTTTCTTAATCTTAATTTCTGTTAAACATTTGTTATCAAGGATTTTAAAATTCTTCATCTATACATGGCAACAGGAGGCAAGAGTTCAACTAATGAGAAGCGTATGAATTCCTAACCACACAAACAGATTTCCAAACAAATTGGTCATGGCAAGATCTGAAGAAGACTTTTGTTTGATTGAAAATTATCAATTGCAACTGTGAAAAATAAGCAAAAGTCTTAACCACCTGGGAAAACCTTCCCCTAGTTTCTTGGAAGGACTTACTTGAAAGCACCTTCTTTGGGGCACCTGGGTGGCTCAGTTGGTTGAGTGTCCAACTTCATTTGAGGCCATGATCCCACAGTTCGTGAGTTCAAGCCCCACATCAGGCTCTGTGCTGACAGCTCAGAGCTTGTTCAGGATTCTCCGTCTTCCTCTCTCTGCCCCTCCTCTGCTCTCTCTGTCTCTCAAAATAAATAAACTTAAAAAAAAAAAAAAGAACAGCATGGAAAGTCATGCAGCTCACTGCAATTTAGGTAACAGTTGAATTTTTGTTTGCTTTTCTGTTTTGTCTTACTTGTGCTTAACTTATCCAGGAGCCAACAGCTCTCACTTAAACATTTCCAATTATAAATGTTCTTTTACCTTTTTGTTCCCATTTCAGATCTATTCATCAGCAATTGATGACACATGCTTAAAATAATAATCAATACTTTCGGAAAACTGTCTGAAGCCTTCTACTAGTTAAGAACCATTATCAGGAGAGTTTACTTTGCTTATTTTTCCATTTTTGGCCTCAGGGTGCTGGTTTATGAATTTAACTGTCGACACTAAGAGTACTCAGCAACCAAAAGACTATCAAAGAAAAATACCATCCGAAGTAATGTCTGCCTCACAAATGAACAGTAAATGTAAATTCGATCGCCCAGGGGAGGCTGAGCTGTTTAAGGGAGTGAACCACACAGATCTGAGCTAGTATCACAGGTTTCCAGGCAAGGATTAAGGGATTATTTAATTAGGTACAATTCTGGGGCAGTAATTAGTGCACCATGTTAGCCCAATTGTAAAGGATACACTTGTTAATTGGCTGAAGAACAGAGCATTGAGGCCTGTTCTCTGACAAAAAAATAATATAGTTAATACATACTGCTATTGATGAGGAGATAGGGATATTCTGAGCAATGGGGCTAAACATCACGTTGATGATAAATATGCCTTATATTTCCCCACTCTCCAAACTGAACCTACTTAACCCCGGTGTCTGGTTAGCCATGCCCTTAACGTTAGTATTTCTCTTAAACAGGATAGATACATCATGCAAGGTCAACAGTTTAGCTTCCTACTTGGATTTTCTGATCTTCTGTCCTCTTTCTTTTCTTTGTGACTCACTTTCAAGAACTGCCTTCTAGGGACACCTGGGTGGCTCCATCAGTTAAGTGTCCGACTTCAGCTCAGGTCACGATCTCTGTAGTTTGTAAGTTTTGGCTCTGCATCCAGCTCTGTGCCGACAGTTTAGCATTAAAAAAAAAAAAACTTTTTTAAACTACCTCCTGCACTTTACACTCATGTCTAAACCCACCAGCCTCCTCATCCTGCAGTGAAGTCTTTTAAACTTCCTGATATCACCTTCTTGCTCATTATTTCCTAAAATCTAATAGACTGATGCCGGGCCCTAATGAAAGGCACAAGGACTGAATTCTTCCCACAGAATGTTCTCTGTACTGACAGCCCCATTCTGTGTCCTAGACCCACGCAGTCCACACCATTCAGTACAAAGACTCAGGCCACCTAATACTGAAATCACCACAATAGATCTTCATAAACCCACGAAGCCTAAATTTTCAGGAGTTTTAACAAAACTGTGTGCTTTCCAAGATAAACTTTTTGTAGTATGTTGACTGCCTTCTCCATTATTCTCAGAAAACCTAAGAAATAATTAGAATTTGTCCAACAAGCCCTCTCTAACCCTTATTTGGACCCTATTTCGAATTCTCCATTTCGCTGCCCACACAGACTTCCGGATGTTTAGTGTTCTCTCACTGCTCCCAGTGCAAAATTTGAGGCTGACTGTAGCCTTCCATCAGCTACTGTCCTCAGAAGGACCACAGATGCTAATATCAGGTCTCTTTCCCCAATATGCTTTATACTTTCTGAGTGACTAAAGAAAAAAAAGTTATGAAATGCTATTATTATTATTAACATCAGCAGAGCCGTTCAGATTTAGTCTCAGAAGACAGCCACGATCTTGACCTGGCCACCTAGGAAAATCCAGGACTTCAAGTGCAATGTAAACCCAAGGAGCATGTTTCAAAATTGTACGTGTACTAACTAGTGGCCTTCAGTGGAATTGCTAATTTACCCAGGGGAATGTGCATTTTCAGTAACTGCCATTAACCTATGTGAAACTGTGGATTTTCACAGTAAATTCGCCAGGAGAAGGTACTGCTGTGACTATTTAAGAAATTGGGTGAGGGCGCCTGGGTGGCTCAGTCGGTTAGGCATCCGGCTTCGGCTCAGGTCATGATCTCATGGTTCGTGGGTTCAAGCCCCATGTAGGCTCTGTGCTGACAGCTAGCTCAGAACCTGGAGCCTGCTTCAGATTCTGTATCTCCCTCTCTCTCTGACCCTCCCCTGCTTGCGCTGTCCCCGTCTCTCAAAAAAAAATTATTTTTAAATAAAATAAAAAAGAAATTGGGCAGGCAACTAGGCTCAGTTTATACAACTATTTGGAGGGGATCACTATGTTCATTAGAAGCAGGGTTACACTGTGATTTTGAATGAAATATTCTTTGCTTCCAGGTTGGTTCCAGTTTGGTTTTCTCTTCTTAGATGACTGGGGCACATTTGCGCAACTTTTTGCTTCGGTAACATCAGAATTCTGAAATAGGTTTCAGAAGCACATCACTACTGAAAAATACTGTAGAATAACTATTTTTTTTCTTACATCGCACACTTAATCAGAAAGCCTCAAGATTCTTTAGAAGAGATTCATAACTTACAAAGGTAAGCATCATCTCTCCTAATGCATATCTTAAAGCTTTTGTATCTTATGAAAGTTTCTTGAATCTCAAATACTGAGTTACTATAGTGACTGACACAATAGTTCTACCAAATTTATTGAAATGGCAGATTTACTATGAGTCCACGTCATATAGACAATCTATAAGAAAGAGATTATGCAACAAGCTTCAGTATACTAAAGTAAAACACAGAAACAGAACGTACCAGGCTCAAACTGCCAACATCACACAGCAGAACACCATGTTTAGCTTGCCCAAATCAAAGCAGAATCTTGTCCTTTCTCAGTTTATAAAGTGCAACTCCATTTTGAGTTGGATATGGGTTTTAAGTTATATACAGAATTAGACTTACCTGAATATGTCTCTGTGTGTTTACATGCGTGTTGGAAATTAGTACAATTTATAGATAAATTCTGTAAAATTTTGCATCTCAAGACTTTAGCTACAACTGCAGAAAGCATATCTTTCTTACCTATTAAGAAAATACTCTGAGGTAGAAATAAGTGTAAATGTACTTAAGATATAGTATCATGAAATACCATGTTTTGTTATATTTTAAAATGTAACATGCATTTGCCGAAGAAGAAATACAATGAACAAGAAGTCATGAAGAAATTCTAAGATCTATTAGAGTTAGATCTGTAATTTATCTTTCATGTGACCTTCACGCTGTGAGTCCTTCAGTCTCTATTTCAATTACCTCAGGGAAGATCTTAGCTCCTCACTAGGCAAAGCATTAAGAAGGTAAGAAGCCCTTAAAAATTTGCTAACATTGGGCTGCCTGGGTGGCTCAGTCGGTTAAATGTTTGACTCTTTTTTTAGCTCAGGTCATGATCTCACAGTTCATGAGTTCAAGCCCCACATTGGGCTCTGCGCACTGACTGTGGGGAGCCTACTTAGGATTCTCTCTCTCCCTCTCTCTCTACCCCTTCCCTCCTTTTCTCTCTCTCTTTCAAAATAAATAAAATTTAAAAATATTTGGTAATATTATTCAAAAATGCTTCTAGCTTTCATTTAAACAGATAAAATCTTTATTCTTCTAGTACCAGCTAGACTCTCAAAGGTCTCTAGTTTCAGATTTCCATCCCAGATTCCCTGAGTTGTTTTGGTGAAGCTTTGGGACTATTTTGTCAATTTCCATCTTCCACCATTGCTATGGTGTGTGCACAGGTCCAGTACGAAAAGCTCTACTTGTCTCCACAATCCTGGGTTCCCCAAGGCCCTGAAGGGGAGCAGACAGAACAGAATCCCACGGCAGAGACTGTGATGTGATTGCAAAGCTCTAAAAGAGGTGTGACCAAGCATCAGGAATTACTTAACTGGAAGAGAAATAAAAATTGTCCTTACCCACTAGATTATAAACTGTGTGGGACCACTTATTTAAAAAACAAAAGAGTTTTTCTGTGAGCTATGTTGTGTCTAGTGGGCTATTCAGGTGTGGCTCTGGAATTGGAAATCCCATGAGAAGTTACTTCATTGGAGCATCCTTTAATGGTAAGTCAAACAAAAAGGAGCAGGCAAAGGCCTAACTCCCAAGAAAGTTGGAATAATTGCAACACTCAAGTCAGGGTTTAATCTGGGAAAGGTACTGGGCAGGGGAACAAGGCATAAAGATAAAACTGTGCTTTGCTACTAGAAGTAATTTGTTTGCCCTAGAAAAAGCAACTGTGTGTTTCTCTGAGGTTTTTCAGTATAAAACCTTTCGAGGCAGAAGGTGACAAAGTAACAGCATCCAGAAAAGGTATCTGAGCACAATTAATGAACGTGAGAGCCATTCATAAAGCTCTCCCTCTTTTGATCAAAATAGGGGCAAGTGCTATCTGCAGGCTGGTTCCGACAGGCTGAGGGGACACATGAAGAAGGACCGCAGTGGGTACAAAGGAACAAATAAAGCTTTGTTATCTCAGGATTGCACACACCACCAGGCTGCCCACTGTCACGTGCTAAGGGGCAGGGGCAACCTGCCCATTCATTTCATGACAGTCTAGTGAGAACAGCACTGGACACACAGCTCCGTTGACTGTGAGGAGAGCAGGCTTGCGTGGCACAGTCCCTGCCCCAGAATGCTGGGGACCAACTGCACACCGAGACCTCCGACTTCCCCGTGGCTTGTGTCCCTCAATCTCGCCTGCTTAAAAATGCCCTGACTGGCCAAGCTACTTGAAATTAATGTGTTTCCAATCTGCTGGGCAATGTCAACAAAACAAAACAAAAACAGGGTGCCTGGGTGGCTCAGTAGGTTGAGCGTCTGACTTCAGCTCAGGTCATGATCTCGTGGTTCGTGGGATTGAGTCCCAAGTTGGGCTCTGTGCTGACAGCTCAGAGCCTGGAGCCTGTCTTCGGATTCTGTATCTGCCTCTCTCTCTGACCCTCCCCTGCTTGTGCTCTCTCTGTCTCTCAAAAACAAGTAAATAAAACATAAAAAAATTAAAAAACAAAAAACCCCGAAACAAAACAAAACTACAACACACACACACACACACACACACACACACACACACAACACACAAACTCCTCTCAAACCAAACTCCCTACCTTTTAAGATACTAACCTAAAATAGCCAAGAATTCTCTATTTATATGGCCATGTACACACACATGCATATACAGATTCATTTTTTAAAACATTATTATTTGCAGTAACTTTCAAAATTATTTTTTAAAAATACCACATATCTTGGGGCGCCTGTCTGGCTTACTCAGTAGAGCATACGACTCTTGATTTTGAAGCTGTGAGTTCGAGCCCCATGCTCGGTAGAGAAATTACTTAAAAATAAAATCTTTAAAAATATACCACATATTGTTAATTCTCAAAAGAGAAGTATGATCTTCTGAATCATGCCTTACATAAAGCCCCTGCAGTAGAAAATACCACACAATGGAAATGTTGAAAAATAAAGGCATTAAAATGCTTTCCAGGAGAATCAAAGGTCCATCTGAGTTCCAAATTAAATATAGGTTGTGTATAAGCATGGTGGAATTCATTACTTCTATACATTATCTGTAAAACATGGAAAACAGCGAACACATTTTTTAAAGTACGGACACTTATTAAAAATGAATAAGAAACTTCCAAATGCCTAGCCCACCTTAGATACTGATTGGTAGGAAAGTTGCAGATACAACTTACTATTTGTTTGGGATAATGCCAAGTGGCAATCCCACCAATAATAGTGGGGAAGACTTTCATTGCACCCTTAAAAGCACTGAGCATCATTAACTAGTATTTTTATTGCTAAAAAAATTAATTGGGCAACTGTTCATATAATTTTTGCTACTCCCAGTTTTATGAAATCTTCAACATTTATTAACAGGAAAGAAATGGGAACAATACTGCCATCCACAGGCAGCAGAGTCCTATAATGAAGTCCTAAGGCAACAGAAAGCATGAGAGAAAACAAAACAAAACAAACAAACACTCCTAAAGGCACCTAAGATGTTTGCTTCCCTTGACGTGCCTGGGTGGCTCAGTTGGTTGAGTGCCTGGCTTCGGCTCTGGTCATGATCTCACGGTTCGTGGGTTCGAGCCCCGCATCTGTGCTTACAGCTTGGAGCCTGGAGCCTGGAGCCTGCTTCAGATTCTGCATCTCCCTCTCTATCTGACCCTCCCCTGCTCACACTGTGTGTCTCTCTCTCTCAAAAATAAAATAAAACATTAAAAAAAAAAGAGTTTGTTTACCTTTCCACAGACTGATAGTTGGAAATCTCAAATTCCCAACCAAAATACCCATTATTGTTTCTTTTCAAAATGATTACAATCCCATAATTTGTTATCTCCTTCCTTCCCGCTTTCCTTCCCTGTTCTCACTCTCTCTCTCTCAATACCAAGCAAATAGTATATGCTAAAACAGAAATTCATATGCACAGCAATTTCTGCTTTGTTTACTGATGTGTTACAAGCACTTAGTGCTTAGCACATAGTAGGTGTTCATTAAATACTTGTTGCATTGAACTGAATACTCTGGGATGAGGGCAGTAAGTCAGACACTGTTCCTGCTCTCAAGGCACTCACTCTACAGCTGAGGAAACAGACAAGATGAACACATAAAGCGTGTGTTACATGGCACTGTACAAAATGTTCTTGAACGCAGAAGGGCAACATGGTAATTCTATTTCTATACAGATGAAGTAGTCTTATGAAATATCCAAGTGAAGATGATGTTTATCTTAAATTAGGGGAGAGAAGCAAGAATTAGCTAGACAAACAGCAAGAAAGGGCCTTCGAGGTAAAATAAATAAGACATGCAAAAGAATGAGTATGAGATCACAGGGCACTGCCCGCCCAGCTAAGGAGACGCTTTGGTAGAGGTAAGAGAAGCAAAGTTATCAAGCATCAGGGCTCAAGTGTAACTGATGGGAAACCAACAACGACTTTCAAACAAAGAAGCAATTTGATCAGATTGTGATCTTTAAAAGCCAGTTTTGAGGGTGGGGAGGAGGAAATGTGGAAAGACTGAAGTGCTAACGTCTAAATAAGAATGAATTACATTTGTTTAGGCCAGAGTATGGTGGGGGTGGGAGGGATGAAAGAGGGGACAGAGCCAGACAAATAATTGTTGAATTAATAAAAAGACCAAGAATCCTATCCTAAGAAGCCCCAGTATTGGAAAATAAACTAGCCTACAAACTTGTCTGAGAAAGTGATAATCCTATATTAACATACTTTACTATCTTTGGTAGACAAATGCATTTGACTGAATTTGACAGTTTTTCTTCAATTCTGAAGTACCAGAGAAAACTGAATCTTCTCTCTAGATTATTAAATGATATCGTACTTGGTTTTCATACATTCGACTTTCAAACGTATCTTGTTGTTGATCACATTACAGCTTTCACAGGATGAGCATCAAAATCACCTGTTCAGAGTAAACAGAGCGACATCCCAGCTCAGCACTTAGAAATTGCATATCGTGGGGTCCATGTAAGTAAGCCCCAGGCTCACAATCTACCTGAAGAGCATCTTCTCCACTCACTCCTCATCTAGCAAACAGCAGCCGCACAGGGCAGCTCATTGGGTAAGATGAAACAAAAATGAGACCCAGGTGACTAAGGAGGAGAATTAATATATTTCGATATAAACACAGAATCTGAATGTCATGTCAAATTATATGCACACAGACCAGCTAATGGAATGCCCCTGAGAAGTTGCCAACCAATAAAAGATGCTTCCAGGAATTTCCCAGGAGCTAACAAAACTGCTGATGAAAACTGAGTAGGTAATCACCAAATAAACACTTCCAGATGGGATTTTGAATGTGAACATCTCATTTATCTGTCTCCCCTTCCCCCCACCCCCCACCCTTGACAGTCAACCTCTCTAAGCCACCCTAGGGTGACGTATTTCCCATGCACCACTACTGGGATGGCCATATTCTTCAAGGATGAGGGAGATGGTGACAGAGAAGGGGTGTTAAGGGTGACAGAGAAATGTGTGCTCTCCCCTATAGGAGGGGCCTGCTGAATTTTTGTAACTGCTCATAGCACAGTTTTTAGCACTCTAGCAGATTTACCCTATGCAGTGACTTCCTAACTCTTGGGGGAAAGTCTCTAGACTCCATAAAATCGAAATGAAAGTAGTTCAGGACTAGAGCCCCGAAGTTTGGTTCATTAATTACCATTTCAAAATCCCTAAAATGGAAGGACGGGGTCTCTTGTTAGCGTAATTTCTTCAAAGGATGCCAAACACTGTTCTCTCTCTGAATCTCTCACAGTACATACTAAGCACTAAATAAGTGAAATGAATCATTGTACACTCAAGTGGTAACCAACACTATCCTTGACTATAAATTAGAGGCTGGGAAAGGCAGGGAAGTTCAGGCAATTTACACTGACAGGCTTCTCTTCAGAAACCAGTGCCTGACCTTGAGCTCTGTCTGGGTTTATTTTGCTCTGACTCAAGTCCACCTGTAGTAACTTTGAGGGATGATATTTATTTCCTTGTTAGTGAAGATACTGTGTCATGTAGATCCACTGAACCTTGTTGATTGCATTATTTGGCATGCCTGGTTATAACCTCAGGCATTTTAATTGCTATTTTATAGCTCTTAAAATCTTTTTCCTGAAAATGAAAATCAGTGAAGCAGATTTGATAGTCTGTGGAGGGTTGATAGAACAAAGAACTGTTGAGTGATCCTTATGTTCCTTATAAATTTATTTCAGAGGGAAAATAAACTAGGTTGCATAGATTTATTATGTAAATTAATCTTACTCGTTCCTTACCCCAGAGCATTTTATAGACATACTAGGTACCTATCAATATGTCATGAACAAGTAAATAAATGAGTTAATTTCATTAGATTTTTCAATATGGAAGGATTATAAAGGTCACATTCTAGCATTTATAGTGAAAGTTTGGCACAATAGTATAATGATTAGATCAGAGGCAGAGATTGGTTTAAAAGCAATTTCAGGGGGTGGCTAGCTAGCTCAAGCAGGAGAACATATAACTCTTGATCTTGGGGTCATGGGGTTCAAGCCCCATGTTGGGTATAGAGATTACAAATAAACAAACAAACAAGCAAATAAAATTACTATAAACAAAAAACAAATAAGAAGCTCCAAGGTCAACTAAAGTTAACAGATGTTATGACTTTCAATATGTTGAAAGTACTTTTCTATTATTCACTTAATATTAGAAGTAACAAAGACCCCTTGGCTGTTAGTCTTCACTCAGGCTCTGAAAACGCCTATCTTACAAAAAAAATCTACTTATTATAGAAAAATCAATATACTAGGCAACATGTCAAGCAAAAAAAATGTTAACAAAACAGCAAAGAGTTAAACTCTTATCAACCATTTGATATATGTATTTGGGGAAATGTGTGTGTGTGTGTGTGTGTGTGTGTGTGCGCCCGTGTGTGCATGCACACGCATGTTTATCTGTGTCTATGTTTAATATCTGGTGGACAAAAAAACTAGTATGATTTTAGATATAAAAAATGTGTTGTTGTTGTTTTTAAATGGACTCCATGCCCAGCACAGAACCCAACACAAGGCTTGAACTTGTGACCACAGATCAAGACCTGAGCTGAGATCAAGAGTCTGACGCTTAACCGACTGAACCACCCAAGTGCCCCTAAAAATTATTTTTTAAAATTGAATCTATTCTCTATATCATGCCATCAGGGAAATGTAAATTCAAACAACAATGAGATGTCTACCATCACACACTGGTTAGAATTATAATGGTCAAAACCCAGTACAGTGATAACAGCAAATGTAGAGCAAGAGGAAGTCCCATTCACTGCTGGTGAGAATGCAAAATGGCGCAGCTGCTTTGAAAGACAGCTTGGTGGTCTCTCACAAACTGAAGGGTACTCTTACCCTCTTATCCACATCCATGGCATTTGCCCAAAAGAGCTAAAAATTTATGTCCACATGAAGACCTGCACATGGATGTTTAAGAGCTTTAGTCATAATTGCCAAAATTTGGAAGCAACCAAGTTGTCCCACAGTAGGTGAATGATTCTGTGAGCTGTGGTACATCCAGACACAGAATATTACTCAACAATAAAAATAAATGAGCCACTGTGGCACGAAACAACATGGAAGAAACTTAAATGCATATTATTAAGTGAAAGAAGTCAATCTCAAGAGGAAACGTACTCTGCGATTCCATCTATATGACATCCTAAAAAAGGCAAAACTGCGGAGACAGTAGAAAGATCAGTGGTTTCCAGGAGTTGGGGGCATGCCAAGCGGTGTATGGACAGAGCACAAAGGGTATGATACTATAATGAAGGATACACATAATCTTTATTTGTCCAGACACATACAATACATAGTAAACACCAAGAGTGAACCATAATATAAACTACAGACTGGGTGATAATGATGTGTCAATGCCACATCAGCTATAACACATGTACTCCCTCTGATGGGGGAAGTTGATCATGGGGAGACCATGCATATTTGGGGGCAGGGGAGTATATGGGAAATCTCTGTGCCTTTCTCCTCACTTTTGCTGTTAACCTAAAACTGCTCTAAAGAAAAAAGTCTTACTTTTAAAACATGGAGTCTGACATGTTTAATGCTTAGCCAGTTACTGAAGGCAATATTTTGTAAAAATTCAGGTGAATATGGTTTTCTTCTGATTATTTTGGCCAGTGAGTGGAAAAGTATCCAACGGCCACATGAAAATTATACCTACTGACTTATAAATGCATCTCAAACAGATGCAGTTAGGGATAGTTTGTGAGAGTCTATGAAACTTATATGTATGTATTTTGGGCATTTATTTACTTAATTTAGAATCAAACTTGAGGGGCGCTTGGGTGGCTCAGTCAGTTAGGCCTTCAACTTTGGCGCAGGTCATGATCTCACATTCATGGGTTCGAGCCCTGCATCAGGGTCTGTGCTGACAGCTCAGAGCCTGGAGTCTGCTTCTGATTCTGTGTCTCTCTCTCTGTCCCTCCCTCTCTCATGTTCTGTCTCTCCCTGTATCAAAAATAAATAAAACATTAAAAAAATTTTTTTAAAGAATCAAAAGTGAAAAATAAAAGGAGTGTTAAGTTATGGATTTTACCTATTTTTATAGAGTACAAAATATTTAAAGGACTGTCTGGGTGTTTATTTACATAACCAAGTGGTTGTATAGCATTGGAGCATATATTTTATTCAATTGCAATCAAACGTTTAATAAGTTAAGAAATATGAAGAAGGCAGAACCCATGTGTAGATAGTTTGGGAAAACATAAAGGAATTACCATTGGGATGTTACAGGAGAAAAACTCATGATAATGAAAATGAACAGAAAATAGCGACAGAAGGGGAAAAATAATTAAATGCAAAAAGAAGAAAAATGCAATCAGACTAACCAGATAGAAACACCAGATAGGAAAAATCAACACATTGTCAGAAGTGTAAAAGAGCAAAGCACAGAAAATATGTGCCATCCACTTGAGTTCTGCAGTGTAAAATCACAGGGCAAGAGTTAACACATTAAGTAAGCACTGGTATATAACAATCACATCCTAGTTTTATAGCATATGTTACAGTGGGTATGAGTAGGTCACAGCTAGCCTTTTTGATCTAGTTAGAGGCACTGTAGCAGATCGTAAATAGACTGAAATAAATCACAGATAATGAATGACTTTAAGAGTCATGTATTCAAACCTGGAGCACCTGGCTGGCTCAGTACGTCAAGCATCCAACTTTGGCTCAGGTCACGATGATCTCACAGCTCCTGAGCTCAAGCCCCGAGCTGGGCTCTGTGCTGACAGCTCATAGCCTGGAGCCTGCTTCAGAGTCAGTCTGTCAGTCTGTCTGTCTGTCTCTCTCAAAAAGACATAAATGTTAAAATGAAGAATCATGTATTAAAACATTAGTCACTAGATTCAATCCAGTTTAATAAGTATCGGTCACTGCATTCAGGGATGAAGGGTTGTAAGTCTTTGTTCACTCCCCTCTTACACAGAGCTAGCACCGGGTGCAGTCTGCAGGCCTCCACATACAAACCACTAGGTTTTACTTAGTTGAGGGAGTTGTCAGATATTAAAGATACTGAAAGTGTATTCATTCAAAGGCAAACTTAAGAAATAGTATTATCAATGTGCCTCAAATTGCATTAAGATCCATAACAATATTTCTGCTCTTAGACCTAGTAATTTGATTCCAGAAAATCCAAAAAATCTCCTAACAACCCAAAACTCAGGGAGGAAAATTCTGGGTACAAAAACCTCATTATAATGTATATTTGTAAGAGTGAAAAACATGATAAACATCAACACCCAGTAACAGGAAACAACTAGGAATACCTTCTTGTATCTTCCAAATAAGCTATTATTCTGTCAACAAAATGATGCCTAGAAGTAAGGTGGAGAATCTCAACTATATAAAGCTGCCCAGGAACAGCTACATCCATAAGTGTGCATATAGTAAGTAGAAAAAGGACATAACACAACGATCTTGAAAGAAATGTCTCAAAGTGATAAATATGGTTATGTTGGCATGTTAAAAACTGCTGTTGTAGTTGTTCTGTTAACGGATTTATATTTCGTAACAGGAAAAATAAACCAGAAACAAAAAGTGAAAATGTTATTTTGCCTAATCCTTTGGTGAGATGTTGAACAATACAAAATGAAAATGAAAACATTTCCTCTACCTAGTACTCTTATGACTAAATCTTATAGCATCTCTCCAAGTTTTCCTTTGCTCCATTCAACACACATTTAGGGAATGTTCACTGTCTTGCGCTGTTCCCTATATGCATTTCACTCACACTTCTAAGTGCAAGTCTCCTGACATTTCAAACTAAATACAAGGACTTTTAACTTTTTTCTTTAAAGGAGTTTATGTCACGATATTTGACTCCCTGTCAATTCACAACCAGGTCATATTTTGTACTATGAAATACCACTTCAGACTGTGCCCAAGACAAGAACTATTAATCCCTTAAGTGAAATATCTACTGCCATTTCTGAAATGGAGAACACAGCATCTGCCACTCTAGGATGCGCGTCAGACTTGGCGGGGGGCGGGGGGCGGTTCTCAGAAAGCAGCAGGGGCCTCCTCTCTTGCTGCTGGCATTACCACCGCCTGCCTTCCTTGCACAGCGCCCTGGTGCCCCAAAGTTAATGATTACCTGTCTTCCCTCACACGTCTTTCAGAGCATACGCTTGGAGAGACGGGGCACAGGTGGCACAGATACGGTCCCGCCATTAAGAGACTCTATCCTCTTCATGTTTGACGCAAGAACAATGAATTTTACAAATATGTTCCTGTGGCCGCGATCAGTTTCATAACCTTGTTCGTGCACATCGCAATGTGAAGTAACAACAGTCACCAAGGACCCTTAATGTCTGATTTGGTGGGCACAGATTTTTCTCCTGTATGTGACAGTGTTGATGGTTTCCTTTCTTGCAAGAAGGAAGTACTCCTTCCTTCCAGCAAAACCATCCCCCTGGCCCCCATTTACATCTAGTCCTTCTTGATGCCCTTGCTCAGTCCTCCTTCTTACCTGTCTCTTCATGTTGGTGCTTCTCAAGGTTCTGTCCTGTCTCACTCAGCCTTTGCAGATGACCTCACTTGTTGCTTTCCACCTGCCATTCCAAGTCCACAGTTCCATTATCCACCTTTTCCTACCCTGCTCTGTGCCCAAGGAAGGGGACCTCTAAAGAGCCTCAGAGCATTTCCTTGCCCTTTGGTTTCACTGTAGATTTGGCCAATGGGAGACCAGAGGTCAGAGAGTGGGAAGGGAGGGAGGTCGTAATATGTACTCCCTCCTTCCTGGTATTCTAAAATAAAAGCACCTTCCTGGTATTCTAAAATAAAAGCACCTTCCTGGTATTCTAAAATAACATCAAATTAACACTCCCTAAATTAAACCCATCCCCTTCAACCAACCTCTGCCGACCTCTGCCTGCCCGACTCACATCTCCCTTCAAGCCATTTCTCTGCCTGTAATTCTCATTCTGGGGGCAGACCACCATCCACCTGCCTGCATTGTCTAGAAAACCGGCAATTATCCTCCAGTCCCCATTCTCTCTGGCCTGTTAGCAAGTACTGGTTTTATCTCCTACATAGTTCTTAAGTCAATCCTTCTCTCCATCTGCATAGCTTCTACTCTAGTTCAGAGTCCCTCCTCAATATATTGTACAGTACAGGAATCCCTGCTGTCTCTCACCAACTAGGTTGGGATCAATGTGAGGAAAAAGACCATTGCTTGGTAAAGTCACCAGCAAATGCATTGCTTGAATGAGTGAATGAATGAGTTGCAAAGCGAAAATTAGAAGAACAGAATTGCACTTTTTCCATAGGTCTTAGAAATAGTTCCGAACTGTTTCAACCTTTATGTGCATGGGCGCGCGTGTACACACACACACACACGCAGAGCACACGTGTGTTTAAGAATTAATGAAGTCATGAATCATCTTTTTTTCTTTGTTTGTTTTTTGTTTTTTGGATTCAAATCAGTGGTGTGCTAGAAAGTAATTCACAACCAGCTTTCTGAGGAAAAAGGCCAAAGCTCTAATCTGTAGCACTTGCTAGTTTCTGTGCTGAAAAAAATGGCCATCACTGCCAATTTTAAGCTACGAAGGCAACATCACTAAATAGGAGCCGGCACATGGGGCTCTCTTGAGCTGAAACGACCATATACTGAGAGTCATGTTCAACACAGGGAAGGTACGATCACCTAAGTTATCAGAGATTTCTCAAAGAACACAATTGCATGGAAGGCAGCATTTGAAGATTCTACCTGAAAAATAACGTGGGTTAACAATCATATGCCAGGAAAATAATAAAAATAACAGTTAATTTTGTTTCATGGAAAATTCCCCTCTTTTGTTTTCTTCAATTTATTTCAAGTTGGTTGAACAAGCATTTGCCACATGCCTGTATTTTGTGGGTCTCTGTTCCACAGGGAGGAACCAGATGTGAAAAAAGCACTCTGGGGGTGCCTGGGAGGCTCAGTCAGTTAAGTGCCCAACTTCAGCTCAGGTCGTGATCTCGCGGTTCGTGGGTTTGAGCCCCGCATGGGGCTCTGTGCTGACAGCTCAGAGCCTGGAGCCTGCTTCAGATTCTGTGTCTCCGTCTCTCTGCCCCCCGCACCCCCCACGCCACTGCTCATGCTCTGCCTCTCAAAAATGAAAAAATATTTTTAAAAAAGAAAATGAAAAAGAAGCACTCTGTCCATACTACTGATCAAGCAGAATGCCTTACTGCCTGGGACCGGCAATGTTTCTACCTGGTGGAAAGATGAATGAAAGCTGCTATTTCTAACTGGGAAGACCTGCAAAATGCTCTCAGAAGAATAGGTTTGAGTTGCACTTGGGTAAGAAAAATGACAAACTGAGAGCCGAGCAAAGGGAGATTGAGGTTAGCAAGGGTCCATGGGATTGTGTGTGACACACAGTAAGCACACAATAAGTACTTAGTGAGTGAATGAATATGTAAATGACTCGCCGAATAAATGACTGAGGGAATGAAGGGTAAAGGCAGAGAAGTGAAAGGTCATTAGGTTTCGGTTTGACCCATTGGACCGAAGGTATCATCTTTCAGCACCTGTCCCACTATCACCTATTCAGCCTTTCTTCTTATTACTGTGACGTTACTGATCCTTCTTTATCCCAATATCTGTCTATCAGAAGCACTGTCCCTATCAGAAGTGCTCGTGTCCAAGTCTCCAAGGGAGTGCAGACCCTCAGCGAGGACGCTCACCGGGCCCGTCCGCAGCGCATCACCCACGCCGCAGCCAGAGTCAGCTCTTCGAAACGCCGAAGTGAAAGTCTGACGATTTCTGCCATCCCTTCACCGCTCATGCAAGGTTTAAGACTTGTCAGTGGTTTGGACTGTTCTTATAAGCAGTCAAAACTCCTTCATGTGGCCCACAAGGCACCATCTGGTCTGGCCCCCAGTGCCTTCTTCAGGCTAACCACCTTCCTCCCGACCCCCCTCTACCAACCCCACAGCCTTCTTCCAGACCATCGTGTTGTGTCTGCAACACCATCCCTCCCTCCTACAGGGTAGGGGTCCTCTCCCCTCCCCCGTCACCACATTGCACCTAGCACTCTGTCCTGTGCAACTAGGTCAGACACTGCTGGAGATGTACCTCTCCTCTGCAGAATTTACCCCAGCTACAAATGTGGACTTACTGTCATGACTGTTTGATTAATGCCAATTTCTCCCACTAGTCTGTGCATTCCACAGGGAGAACCTGTTTTTACTCAGGGGCTTGGCACCAAATAGCTGCTGAATACATGTCTGTTGAATGAATGAAATGACATGCTCCTTTCAATCTCCACATCTTTAAAAACTGTTCCCATTCCTTTCTTTTAAAATGTTTTAATGTTAACTTACTTGTGAGAGAGAGACAGAGCATAAGCAAGAGGTGAGGGGCAGAGAGAGAGTCACACAGAATCCGAAGCAGGCTCTGAACTGTCAGCAAAGGGCCCAACGTAGGGCTTGAACTCATGAGATGTGAGATCATGACCTGAGCAAAGTCAGATGCTTAACCAATTGAGCCACCCTGGTGCCCCAAGATTGTTCCCATTCCGGAAGAGACTTCACCTATCCCCTCCACCCTTCACGCCCTGCCATGAACAAAAGTCAAGTATTGCTTTCCACGCCCTGCTCAAAACCCATTATTTAATTCCACAATTATTAATGAATTCATATGTTCCGGGCCCTGCGTTGCAGGGGCGTGAATTATATGGTTACGTAAGATCGTACCAGCTCCCTGAAGAATGTCTCGTCTGCTCAGAGGATACGCCACCAATTGTCATACTCGGTGTAGGGGCACTAATGTGGGTGTGGCTGACATCCATGCAGGCATAGTGGTGAAACAGGTAACAGTCTCTGGATATTCAATGTGGCTTTACAAGGAAAGAGGCATTTGGCCTGCAGTTTTAAGGTTTTCTTCTTGAATGTTTTTCTATTTCTTAGGGGAAAAGTCACAATAATATATGTAATTTTTAAACCTACTACGTACTGGATTTCTACACTATACCAGTCACTCTGATTGAGGCTTTTTATAAATTTGCCAATTTAATCCTACTTTATAAACTTTTCCGAATCTTTTACTAACATTGTCTTACAATAAAAGTCCACTCAAGTATATGTTGAGTGGACTCATTATCATTGTTAAAGGGTTTTGCTGAACGTCCTGGCTTCCCCTAATACTGTTCAAAAGCTGGGGTCTGATACTGTATTTCTTCTTCATTCTGACTCTCTCCTCCTCCACCAGGGTGCTGCCCTAGACAGGCTAAGTGGTTAATGGATACCTTCAGATGAGTGGAATCCAGGTGGTCTTTGAGCATTTGTGGCAAAGAGCTTCTATTCCAGTCAAAGTGTACTATAAACAAGTTTTCATAATCATGGGAGTTTTCACTTCTTGATTGCATATGATTTTCTTTTAAATGCAAAAGTACGAGGATCAACAGCACACACCTGCTCTACCTATTTTTTTGACTCATGTCCTAAAGAGATCAGGAAACACTGAGGAGGAAATAAATTGGAATTTCCATTCATTTCCCAAGAATTCGCCAGGTACAGGTGTCTTGCAGGTGACTAGCCTGCTTCACTTCGTTTCGTCCTCCTCTGACCCTCTGAGAGCGATGGTGCGATCTCCGCGCCACAGGTAAGAAAACCAAGGGCCACACGAAACTTCCGCAACTCCCTGGAGACCAAAGAGGGCTGGCAGCCACTCCTTCTTTTAATTTTACTTTTAAAAGTAAGCTTTACCCCGACATGGGGCTTGAGCCCATGATGGTGAGACTAAGAGTCGCATGCTCTACCAACTGAGCCAGCCAGGCACCCCGACACCTTCTGATCTTGAGGCCCGTCCTCTCCCATCATACTTACATTTTCTTTGATGCAACCCTGTCCCAGGATGACCTGTTGCACGTGATCCCCTGCTTTCCTGCATTAAATGGGTTTTATTCTTGGCAAAACGTTTCATAAACAACTTACTGTCATTACAAAACCTTTGTCTTCTCAGTTGTTGGGCCAGTCTTTTATTTATTTTTAATTTTTCAGAGATTGTCTTTTAAAAATAAAAATGTAAGGCTTGCCATAATGCAACTGCATTCCGCGCTCCTCCAACATTTGTTCTAAAGAAACAAAGTAAACTAGAAAACGGCAGTGATGGCCACAGAGAAATAAAGCAAGAGATGATTTACTGACTTCCCAGAAGCTCCCTAGTTACACGCACTGGGTCGGGTCGCTCTCTCAGGATTCGCAGGGCCGGGAACATGAAGTTATGAGACACAGACAAGCTTCAGGTCGATGCCCTAATCCTGTGATCCCAACACTTCCCTAAGGTGGCATCACTGAAATCGTCACTTATCCTGGCATTAAATAAAATGCCAGTTTTTGTAAACTGGAAGAGTAAGAAGGTAAACTCCCCTCTTCTGGTCATTCCAGATAAGTGACTTCTGACCTCATTTATGATCTCTTGGCTAAGGGGTCACGTGGCCTTGATTCTCCTGGAACGTTACCTGTGTTATAACACTGAAGACAAGTCATCTACAAAACAGACTCACATCTATGTGCCTTACAATTACTGCATTATGTATGCTCTGCGGTGTAATATGAATTATAACTTCCATTCTTCACAAGATAAAAAGAAATTTAAGCACATTTGTTAGTCCAATAAAAAAAGAAATCTGGCATCAGTGTGGTGTGGTTTGACAATGAAAGCCAGAGACTGTAAAACTAGCCTAATATAGAGAAATGGAGAGATAGAGAGCACATTAGAGGTGAAGCATTCCACAGGGTAAGTTTCACACGGATGATTGGAATTTCTCAATAAAAGGATAAGAACACTTAATATTTCCTGAACTATGTTTTGGAGGTCAAATCAAGAGTGACCGCTTAATATATTTGGAGAGCAAAGAAATTCATTTCATAAATAGCAAGTCACACAATGTAAACATACATAAAAGCAACATATAAATGCAAATTTTTAAGTGAATGTTATTTACAGGGAATCTGAAAGGGGAGTTTAATATTTAAAATGTAATTAAATGATAAATATTTATTAGCCAAAAGCTGAGCTTATACAATCAAATGCAAATTGTGCCTCCCTCCGTCATTTTACTGTAATAAATGGTCAGGGCCCTCCATATAAAAGACTAAAACACTGTGGTATTTCATACAAGGAAGTCAGAAAATAAAATGGACAAACAAAGCTACTATTTGTCACTAATGACTAATGTTTCCAAGAATTCTTTTTTTGTTTTTAATTCAGTAGGCTCCATACCCAGCATGGGGCTCGTGATCTTGAAATCAAGAGCCACAACTCTACCAACTAAGCCAGCCAGGTGCTATAGGAAGAGTTCTTTTCAATTAACAAGCAATCCAGGAGCACCTGGGTGGCTCAGTCCATTGAGCATTTGACTTTGGCTCAGGTCGTTTTTCTCATGGTTTGTGGGTTCGAGCCCTGCATCAGGCTCTGTGCTGACAGCTCAGAGCCTAGAGCCTGCTTCAGATTCTATGTGTCTCTCTCTCTGCGCTTCCCCACTTGTGCTTGGTCTCTGTTCTCTCAAAATTGAATAAACATTGAAAAATAAAATTTAACAAGCATTCTAAACACATAGCAAAATTTTGCCATTTTATGATAACCAAATGCACAGGTGGTCTTACAGATACATAATAAACATTTATTATATTATTAAAGAAAGTTGGTGAAGTTTTTTTTCAATGTTTTATTTATTTTTGAGACAGAGAGAGACAGAGCATGAGCGGGGAGGGGCAGAGAGAGGGGAGACACAGAATCAGAAGCAGGCTCCAGGTTCTGAGCTGTCAGCACAGAGCCCAATGTGGGGCTCAAATCCACGAACGTGAGATCATGACCTGAGCCAAAGCCGAACACTTAACCAACTGAGCCACCCAGGTGTCCTGGTGCAGTTTAAAAAAAATAATAATAATAATAAGTCAGAATATGCATTATTATTCATTTCCTTTAAAAAGATCTAACTCAACCAGCACCTTGACAGAGGTTTTACACACTCTCTATAGACTCTTTTGCAATTTTTCCCCATTGAAAACAGGGGTGCCTGGATGGTTCAGTTGTTTAAGCATTCAACGTCAGCTCAGTTCATGATCTCCTGGTTGGTGAGTTCATGCCCCATGTCAGGTTCTGTGCTGACAACTCAGAGCCTGGAGCCTACTTCAGACTCTGTGTCTCACTCTCTCTCTGTCCCTCCCCTGCTCACGCTCTGTCTCTCTCTCTCTCAAAAATAAATAAACATTAAAAAATATAACATGCATCTTTTTAAAAAAGTAAAATAATTTGTAAGAAATTAGATAAAGTTATCAAATGGCCACCAGACCTATGGGTCAAACACAAGAAGGAAAAACAGTTTGCATCATGTTTCAATATTCTAATATCACAGTGGGCTTATCAAAGTTTTATTTTCTTTATTTCTTCAAAAATAAAGCTAAGAAATACATTTAAACTTTGGCGATTCATATAAAACATACTAAACAGAATAACTGGGGAAGCCAGCAGAGTTGTCCCAGAGGATTTGTACTGAAATCAATACTATTTATCAGTCTTAAAAGATAGAAAGTATTTTTCATAATCTTCCTCCGAGTGAGGAAAAACCTCATTAAGATTTCTTATTATGAAACTCATTTTTAGACTAAAATTGAAATGTTCCTTAATTAAAGTGTGTCAACACTATTAAATTTACAAAAACTTAATAAATATCCAGCTTGATGGCTTTCAACGCTGCTATAAATCAGGAACCCCTGGGAATCTTTTAAAACTCTGTTGAATCAAAATCTCTCAGGTAGATTCAGAATGCCTTGATTTCCTTAAAGTTTCACAAGTGCTTTCAGAATTGCAGTTAAGAGTCTATTCTTTCACTCGGCCTACACTTCCTGATGCCTCTACTACATTCCTGATGGTCCCAAGGAAACAAAGATGCAGAAAACGTTATTTCTGGTCTTTAAGGAGGAGAAACACTTGGTTACAGTAAACTGAGGTAAGCCTTAGAGGGAGACACACAGACTGCTTTGGAGCAATGAAGAACAACCCCGAAACCAAGAGGCTGTGTGAGAGAGCTCACGTCTCCAAAAATGAGAAGCCTTCCCCCTCTCTTCCTTTGCCTACAGGTCTTGCTCCTCACGGAGCCTGAGGCAGTGAGGTTGGAACTTTGACCATTAGATGGAGTATACAGTCTAATTACTAAATTGGGTCTTGGTGTAGGATGGGGGGCAGAAAAATCTGTTAATTTTCAGACAGGGGTGAGGGAATGAGATCAAGACGCAATGGGAGAAAGATGCAAATACAACTGCTTTACACTCACATCACAAGAGTCAGGCTTGTTCCAGATTCTCTGAATCAGGGGCCCTTAGGTGGCTCAGTCAGTTGTGTCAGACTTCAGCTCAGGTCATAATTTCATGGTTTGTGTGTTCAAGCCCCACGTTGGGCTCCATGCTGACAGTGCAGAGTCTGCTTGGGATGGCTTCTCCCTCTCTCTCTCCCTCTTTCTCTCTCTCTCTCTCTCTCTCTCTGCCCTGCCTCCACTGTTTTCTCTTTCAAAAATAAATAAACCTTTAAACAAACAAATAAAAGTTTCCCAAATCAAATGCTGTGTCGATCATGAAGAATGATGTAATTTGAAAGACTGAAGTTATTTTATTTATCTTTTTATACAATAAACTGTTCCCTATTTGCATCCTGATGGTTATATGTGAACACTGTTGAGATCTAATTTTATTAAAATGATGGAATATATGAACAATACAGACCACAGACGCTCATGTCCAAAAGCTCTAATCATACACAATCTGATCCTTCTTTCAGCTTATCATCCTTCAAAATAACAGGCAGATAAAACTTAAAAGTCTTATAAAATCCTTCCCTTGTGATTTCCTAACATCAACTGTCCATGTTGTTATCATTTAAATCCAAATGTCAAGATGAGTTCTATCTCCACGTGGTTAAACATATGGAAAGCATAGCACTTTTATCCTAACTCTTCCCAAAAAGTGACTCCATATGGAAAGGACGGGTGGGAGCTCATGGTACTAAAATGTGTTTGACTCTAATAAGTAGGTACTTACCAGAGCCCTCCTGAGAGATGGAGATCCAAAGTCAGATCAAGTCAGGCCCACACATTCCTTGAGGCAATACTATGGGTCAAGCACAGAAGGGATTGATGTCTCTGCCTTCAGAAACATATCAGGTCAGAGGGGCTGGGTGGTTCGTTCAGTCCGTTAAGCGTCCGACTTAGGTTCAGGTCATGATCTCATGGTTTGGGGGTTCATGCCCTGTGTCGAGCTCTGCACTGACAGCAGAGCCTGGAGCCTGCTTTAGATTCTGCGTCTCCCTCTCTCTCTCTGTCCCTCCCCTGCTCATGCTTGCTCTCTCTCAAAAATAAACAAATATTTTTAAAAATTCTTTTAAATATGACAAGTTAGAGCAATTCCCATATAGAGATAAACAATACAAGGACCCTTAGACTAGACTGTGGCTGTGAGTCTTGTCTTTCACTTCCTTCCTTCCTACTTTTATTCTATGCTGCAGACAACCTGGGCCGCGCATCCGCCCTCTACCCAAAATGTGCCTACCACACGCTCCAGCGTGCCTTCTCCACAAGCATCATTTCTGCTGCAGAAATCCTATAGAGCCCTCAAGGTCTATTTAAAAGACACGCTCCTGCTTAGCACAGACTGGATTTGTTCTTTGCCTCCAATGATATCGCATCTCATTAAAGAACAAAGTCACCAAGAATGGCGTGCACCAGTGTCCCATGAGGCGGCAGTGAGGAGACCAATCACGAAGTGACAGATTATCACGGGTGATACACTCCTTGTCACGCACTACACTTGTCCTCCTGCAGTACCAATGTCAACAAAATCTCTCTCTAAGAAACATCCAGGCCAGAAGGACAAATACATTGAAATTTTCAGCTTTTTTATTTAAAGCAACCAGGTTTTGAAGAATAATTTTTTTCAAATGTTTATTTATTGATTTTGAGAGAAAGACAGAGACAGCATGAACAGGGGAGTGGCAGAGAGAGAATCTCAAACATGAACCATGAGCCGAAATTATGAGTAGGATGCTTAACCTACTGAACCTTGCAGGTGTCCTGAAGAATGAAATTTTTAGTCATTAAAAATCTTTCAAAGTTTTTGGGGTGTCTGGGTGGCTCAGTCAGTTAAGCGTTCAACTTTGGCTCAGGTCATGATCTCACAGTTCACGGGTTCAAGTCCGGTGTCAGGCTCTGTGCTGACAGCTCAGGGCCTGGAGCCTGCTTCAGATTCTGTGTCTCCCTCTCTCTCTGCCCCTCCCCCTGCTCATTCATTCATTCATTTATTCATTCTCTCTCTCAAAAATAAACATTAAATTTTTTTAAAAAACTTGTCAAGGTTTTCAATAAACTAAAATGATAACCATAAAAAACCACAGATGTCTCCCCAATATTAATGGAGATTAATGAGATTAATGGACTCAAAAATCACCAAGATTTCTAACACATAGGTTATAATTCAAGTAATAGAATGCTTGGTGGACAATGCCAAGGACCACACACAAATACTGGTTCCTTAATGTAAACATCGCAAAATGTCTGCCCGCGAGCTGGATCTGAACCACAAAAATCTTGTTTGTTCGTGAAAATTTTGTAATTAAAAAAATATATAAAGCAACCTCCAAACATTAGTAAAAGTTATGTTAAAAATTTTATTTAAGCATCTCTTCTTATGCACATAAAAGATCTGGCAACAGAAGGTAAGCACTCTCAGGTTGTAAAGACAGATTCAGGGTGAGCGGTGTGTGGTCTTCGGAAGGGCACACACCATCTACTTGGCCTGTGTCTGTACACTCTCTCCAGGGATACATTTGCAAATCCACCTTGCCTACTTCTTCCCTGACGTCGGCATCTGAGTGTAGCACTCCTGCTTTTACACCTAAATGTATATATAGGTTTCAGTAAACATTTATGAACATTTAGTTAGTAGAGCAGGCATTATGGTCTAGAAATCTGATACTTCGTCTTCTTTATCAGGTTGTATTAACATCCAAACTTACACAGATTTTAACTCAGAAGCAGACGTTTGGTGACAGTAAATTAAAAAAAAAACCCTTTGAGGGGCACCTGGGTGTCTCAGCCAGTTAAGCATCTGACTTTGACTCAGGTCATGATCTCACAGTTTGCTAGTTTGAGCCTTGCATCAGAATCTGTGCTCTCTCTCAAAAATAAACAAATATTAAAAATTTTTTTAACTCTGAAAAGGAAAAACAAATGTGTTACAATTGGTTGTCTGCTCTTAAATAGTTCTAACAAATTTCATGACCCAGTTTCTTATTTTCTTCATTACATTCACTTGTTTAGGGTTGAAAATTTGTGCTGATTTTTCAAATTGTCTTTAGTCAAGAAGGAAACCTATAGAATTCAATATTCAAAATTGTCAACTTCAAAATATAAAATTGGGAATATTTGAAACAGATGTCTTTACGGTATTGGTACATAGACACATAGACCAATGGAATAGAATAGAGAACCCAGAACTGGGCCCACAAATGTATGGCCAATTAATTTTTGACACAGCAGGAAAGAGTATCTGATGGAAAAGAGACTGCCTCTTTAGCAGGCGGTGCTGGGAGAACTGGACAGCAACATGCAGAAGAATGAAACTAGACCACTCTCTTACACCATACACAAAAATTAACTCAAAATGGCTGAAGGACTTGAATGTGAGACAGGAAACTGTCAAAACCCTCAAGGAGAAAGTAGGAAAAAAAACCCTAGACCTCCACCGCAGCAATTTCCTATTCAACACATCCCCAAAGGCAAGGGAAATGAAAGCAAAACTGAACTCTTGGGACTTCATCAAGATAAAAAGCTTCTGCACGGCAAAGGAAACAGTCAAGAAAACTAATAGGCAACCAACAGAATGGGAAAAGATAGTTG
>NC_043701.1:111920586-111975760 GCF_006229205.1 Suricata suricatta | reverse complement strand
CAACATCATTCATCATCAGGAAAACACAAATCAAAACTACACTGAGATACCACTTCACACCAGTCAGAGTAGCTAAAATGAACAAATCAAGAGACTATAGATGCTGGTGAGGATGTGGAGAGACAGGCACCCTCCTACACTGTTGGTGGGAATGTAAACTGGTGCAGCCGCTCTGGAAAACAGTGTGGAGGTTCCTCAAAAAACTATCCATAGAACTCCCTTATGACCCAGCAATAGCACTGCTAGGGATTTACCTAAGGGAAAGTGTTGATGCATAGGAGCACTTGTACCCCAGTGTTCATAGCAGCAATGTCAACAATAGCCAAAACATGGAAACAGCCTAAATGTCCATTACATGATGAGTGGATCAAGAAGATGTGGTATATATACACAATGGAGTATTACATGGCAATGAGAAAGAATGAAATATGGCCATTAGTAGGAAAGTGGATGGACCTCGAGGGTGTCATGCTGAGAGAAATAAGTCAGGCGGAGAAGGATGGAAACCATATGTTTGCACTCATAGGTCTAACAGGAGAGCAGGAGAAACCTAATGGAGGACCAGGGGGAGGGGAAGAGAGGAAGAGAGTTGGGGAGAGAGAGGGAAGCAAAACTTGAGAGACTATTGAATGCTGAAAATGAACTGAGAGTTGAAGGGGAAGGGGGAGGGGGGGAAGAGGTGGTGGTGATGGCGGAGGGCACTTATGGGGAAGATCACTGGGTGTTGTATGGAAACCAATGTGACAATAAACTATTAAAAAAAAAAGAAATAGATGTCTTTAGATGGATCAAAGTAACTGCTGACCTCAAAATACATTCTAAAGAGATATACACATATACATAAAATTATGAAAAAAAACAAAAATTAAAACTTAACTTTTTAATTTTGTACACTGGCTTAAAACCTAGAATTTATGAGGAGTGTTTAGGATAATAACCAATGAACTTATAATTTATTGTTCATTAGGAAGTTAACCTTCTGTTAGCTTCTGTAGCAATATTCTGAAAACAGGAGAAGGGAGGAATCTTTTTTCCTTTTCTTTAAAGAATTAAATGGAACAAACTTAGAGTTTACCAGGAGCACAAACTACTTGTTTTAAATTATACCAGACTACATTCTTGATTCTATCATGAAGTCTATGAATTTCACATCTTAAAATCTTCTCCATTCACACATTTTTTTCTCTTTTGAAAACGGCATGTGTGAACAACACATATTCCCAGCTTAAACTGTTTTCTTCACATCTTAGAAAAAAAGGATGAAAAGTTCACATGCACCTCCTTTCCCCAAATTCAGAAACAGAAGGTAGAAGTCACCTAGTCAGTCTATCATGAGGTAGCCACTGACAGTGCACAATTCTGTCTTTGCAGACCTTTGTTTTCATCCTACAAACGAACCCCTGAATTCTCATAATGTGATAGTTGACCCTTTTGTTCCATACTCTAGATCCATGGACTGCAAGAGCAATTTCCTTCTTACTGGCTCTCCTTCCTTCAGCCTCATCAACCATGGCATGGCCCAGCTCCTCATTTTCCCCAGCTACACAACTTCATATCTAAAGAGAGAGACTGGTTCTGACCGTTCAGAGTCCGACTCTTGATTTCAGCTCAGGTCATGACCTCACGGTTCCTGGAATGGAGACCTACACTGGTCTCTGTGCTGACAGCATGGAGGTTGCTTGGGATTCTCTCTCCCTCTCCCTCTGCTGCTGCTCGCTCGCTCGCTCTCTCTCTCTCTCTCTCTCTCTCTCAAAATAAGTAAGTATACATTAAAAAAGGAAGGAAGGAAGAATGACGAAGGAAGAAGGAAGGAAAGAAGGAAGAAGGGAAGAAATGAAGAAAGAGTGAGTTAAAGCAGCTCACTAGCCAGCAGTAATCTGGGCTGCCACGCCTTATCCATGGGAGGGGAGGAAGATTACATACAAACCCTTCCAGAAAGTCTCCTCACCTCCCAACCCTGGAATGAGTCTGAAATGCAAGGGCATATTACTTGTTCAGTCTTACACACATCTCTCATTTATGCTTTTTCCCCATTGTCTTGACTTACAAACCAGGAATCCATGAAATTATTTTCTGAGAAGAAGGAAAATATTAATTGGCAGCAAAAAGAAAAACATGAAGTTCACAACTGCTTCTGATACCTCAGAGTCATTAGTATTGATGGGTATGTTGTCATCGTAGAGAGGATACAAATATATTTCATTCTGGTTCCCATTCCTGAGCATTTATCCCTCAAAACAGGAAGATCCCACAGAGCATGAAGGAAACGCCCTTCTGAGGCTCTACAGGTCACCCCAGAGAACAATTCTGCTCTGTAGAGAACATTTCTCTTTTACGGAGGGGGAAATTCCTTTATTTGACTACATATGCCAACGGTTAGTTTCAGTACTGACAACATCTTGTCATTTTTTTAAGATCTAAACTTCAGAGGAAAATGAATGACAGGGCCAGATAAAAATCAGTATCATTTAACAAAAACCAACCTATGATCACTGAAGACTGATGCTCAAATGAAGAATGGTCTTTGTGATTTTATTTCCTTCAGGTAGATCTTGAGATTCAGGTTGGTGTGATTTCCCCACGATCCTTAACTCTGTGCCCAAAGAGCCCTGTCACACCCTCAACAACTCGAATCACCAAAGAAGCTGAGCACAGTGACAAAACCACTAACACACGTTCATATTTGAAAAGTCTGCTCTTCTCCCCTTAAATGTTTACTGTTTGGAGAATCTATACCAAACACAGAAATTGAAGAGTTCTATCTGTCATCTTTTATAGCATTATTTACATAAGGTCACTAAATTAGTTTCCAAGTTGCAAAGAGATAATGTTGAGAGCACTAGATTATCCCGCTTAGACGAATTCAATGACCTCTTATTGTAATATTATTACAGGAGTAAATTAAAATTTTTTTATGTTTTTACTTTTATTTTTGAGAGAGAGATACAGAGCATGAGCGGGGAAGGGCCAGAGAGAGGGAGACACAGAATCTGAAGCAGGCTCCAGGGTCTGAGCTGTCAGCACAGAACCTGACATGAGGCTCGAACTCATGGACAGTAAGATCATGACCTGAGCCCAAGATGGATGCTTAACCAGCTGAACCGCCCAGGCTCTGCAACAGGAGTAACTTTTAAAAAGTCCCCCCATTTGCTGCTTAAACACTTACAGGTCTTTCTGTTTCTAGCTTTATTTGCTAATGAATATTTAGTTATTATCTTGGGTATGTCTAAGTGATGCAGTTAAAGGAATTACACTTTAAAAAAATTGTTTTAATGTTTATTTATTATTTTTGAGAAACTGAGAAACAGGGCATGAGGAGAGGAAGGGCAGAGAGAGAGAGGAGACACAGAATCTGAAGCAGGCTCCAGGCTCTGGGCTGTCAGCACAGAGCCTGACGCGGGGCTCAAACCCAGGAACCATGAGATCATGACCTGAGCTGAAGTCGGCCACTTAACCGACTGAGCCACTCAGGTGCCCCGAGAATTACACTTTTAGATACATTACAATCTTCCTTATCCAAATTTGTGTCTCTTCTTTGTTTACAACTTTGTTCCTCCAGTCCCTTTTATTTCCCTGATTTTCATATTTTTATTCTGGTCTTTTTTTAAATTAGGTGTTATTGTGATATATAGAAAGGAATACTTAAAAAGTATCTTTTATAAAAAGACTCAGATAATATTGTCTTTGTATCAGTCTATGACTTTCTTTTTTTTTAAGTTTATTTATTTATTTTGAGAGACAGAAAAAAGAAAGAGAGAGAGTGTGAGCCGGAAAGGAGCAGAGACAGAGGGAGAGAGAATCCTAAGCAAGTTCTGTGCTGTCAGCAGAGAGCCTGAGGCAGGACTGGATCCCACAAACCGTGAGATCATGACCTGAGCCAAAATCAAAAAGTCAGACACTTAAGTGACTAAGCCACCCAGGCACCCCTATAAGTTTCAGTTTTTAGTCCAGAGATTGCAAATACCTTTAAGCAAAGCCACAGTCAGACTCTCATTTGTTTAAAACCTGGTTTGGACAAGTTTACTGTATTGTGGTGTTTATTATATACTGTGGTTTATTATACTCACCTATTAATCACAGATGATACGTACCTTGCAGCATTAAGGGCAAATGAGATATTACAAAGGAAATACTTAGCATTGTTCTAACACAGAGCAAGCACACAGCATTTTTTGGGTAAATTTTAATATTTACATTATTGCCAGTTTATCAGTCTGTATTAAAGGGTCAAACCAGGGGCGCCTGGGTGGCTCAGTCAGTTAAGTATCTGTCTTCAGCACAGGTCATGATCTCATGCTTTAAGAGTTTGAAGCCCATGTCGGGCTCTGTGCTGACAGCTCAGAGCCTGGAGCCTGCTTCAGATTCTGTGTCTCCATCTCTCCCTGTCCCTCCCCACATGCTCTCTGTCTCTTTCTCTCAAAAATAAATAAACATTTAAAAAAAGAAAGAAAAGGGTCAAACTGGCTTCCTACAACCCATCACCAGTATTTCCACTATTAGCTATATGTTCAATAAAAGCAGGTGCTCCCAAGAACTTATCATAAAATAAAATGCATATTTAATTTCTACCCTATATATTGAATTAATCTTCCTTGATCTCAAAAGAATTGAATTTGGGAAAATGCATGAAATTAAGCATACTCTCTATGCTAGTCCATTTTTCCGAAATGTATCTTATCTGATCTAAACGATTTTGTTCTGTTCCAGCTGTTTTATGACCTGCTTTGAAGCAAACAAAAGCTAGAGGCTGATGTTTGTTCAATGTCACATAGCAACTTGGAAAGTGTGCTCCAAATAACAGCAAACTGTTGCAAACACTTGCCTGAGGTAGATGCAACCTAAGTGAATACTAAAACTTACCTGGGTTTGTTAAAAATCCAAGCGAGGAAGGGATGAACCCCTTTAAAAAAAAAAGGTAAGCCACTTGTGTGATTCACTGTGGAATTATTCTTTTGATTTATGTCAAAGACAAGTATTTAGCTGTCACAAAGCATGTGTGTTCAGCATAAAGTTAATTGTGAGTAGAGAAGAAACCAAGGAGTAGATGAAATAAAGAGCAGAGCAGTGGAAAACAGAACACAGCGTAGCAGAGATGAGGTGAGCCAATGCCCCAACTTTCACTCAAACGCATTTGGACTTTCAGTTACAGACACTGGCTATTAGTCATTGCAACTCGGGGATTGCTCACAAAATTACCATGGAAGCTCCACAAATGACAAGGTCCTAGGAACATTTCAAGTTCAAATTTTTTTTGTCAAGAACCCTTGTTTCTTGTCACCAAACAGTCCCTTACCTTGGGTTTATATTATTCTGACATCATTAATTTGATTGAAAACCACCCAAGCAAACATTTGCAATGGAAATAACAATAGAACACTAGCTGATGCTTGCTTCTTTATTTTAAAAAAGTAAGTGTCTACGTTTCTGTGTGTATTGTCTCCCAAACCACTCTAACTTTACAGTGGCATCTAAATCCACTTATTTTTGAGTCCTTCCCTTAATTAAATTTTTTTTGATGTTTATTTATTTTGTTAAGAGAGGGAGAGAAAGACAGAGTGTGAGTGGGGAAGGGGCAGAAAGAGAGGAAGACACAGAATCGGAAGCAGGCTCCATACTCTGAGCTGTCAGCACAGAGCCTGACACGGGGCTCAAACCCACAAACCATGAGATCATGGCCTGAGCCGAAGTCAGACTCTTAACCGACTGAGCCCCCCAGGCGCCCTGGGTCCTTCCCTTTAATTAAATAACCTGTGCAAGTGAGTTCTATGTTTCAACATAGCCATCCATGCTTTTATGTTCTACAATTTCATTCAAATTAATATTGCAGTAGTTGATTGAAGTTCACAAAAAAATAGAGACTATTAAAAGACATGACAGTTTAATTTAAATTTGGATTATGGTTCAGTTCCAACCCTCACAGGCAATGGGCTGTTCTTAAGAGGGCCAGAGCACAAGGGAGGTACGGACAGCAGCGGTCAGCCAGCTACCCGCAGCGGGACTCTCCTCCAGGAGATCCACCCTGATTTACCCTAAAAGAAGTCTGCAGTATCATTAATAGTCATTGTAATAATTACGGTTACATAATCCCTCTGCAAGGCTCCTAGCTTATTCTACAGTAATCTCCTACTCGACTCACATCGTCTCATACAAACTTGGTGATGAGACAGGTCAGATACTAATAGAAAACTAACAGTAGATGTAGCAGCGATAGTAACAGTGACTGCCTCTGTGGAGGGCATTCTATGTGTGTGCTCTAGTTCAGTGCTTACGCATATACTCAGTTTAAACTTCCTGATGACCAGAAGAGGCAAGGGGTAGTAATTATCCTTTTCACACTACAGATAATAACACTGAGGAACTCTGAAGAAAAGGGGTGATTCAGGGAGGAGGAGAGGGCAGATATATGGCAGATCTAGAGAGCAACCAGTTCTGGAAGGTTCTCGAGTAGATGAAAGAGCTCAAGAAGGAAGGAAGTAGGAAGAGAGGGAGGAAGAATGGAAGGGGGAAGGAAGGGAGGAAGAAAGGAAGGGAGGGAGAGGGGAAAGGAGAACATGGGACAAGTATTAATTCCTAAAAAATTTTTTAAAAATACAAAAAGAGAAAATATCATAAAAAGTCACTAAATGGTTTAGTAGTAAAATTTATATAGTCAAAACATGTTAATAATGAATATTAATATAACCAAAATTTTACTGTGTTTTTTCTCAGGAATATAAGGAAAGAGATTTTCTACAGTAGAAAGTAAATTCTAAAAGTCAAAAAAAAAAGGAGCTCTTGGGAGGCTCCGTAGGCTGAGCGGCCAGCTCCATCTCAGATCATGATCTCAAGGTTCCTGAGTTCGAGCCCCGCCTGGGGCTCTGTGCTGACAGCAACTCAGAGCAGGAGCCTGGTTCAGATTCTGCATCTCCCTCTCTCTCTCTCTCTGTCCCTCCCTGCTCATGCTCTCCCTCTCTCTCTCTCCCTCAAAAATAAACATAAAAATTTATTTGAAAAAATGAAAGCCAAAAAGTAAGACACAGCAGTTGAAGTATGGGTATTTAGAAATATGGAAGTCACCAGCCTAAAGAGTTAAAAGCGCTCGCCTCTCAGGATTGGGAAGCTGGGAGGCATGGGCGCTGAGGGCTGCTATAACTTTATCTCAGCCTTGGGAACCAGGAGACTTTCTGAAGGACTGAGGTATTACAAAAGCTTCAAAACCTTTAATGATATAGGAGTGCAACAACTGTGTAAATCGTGTAAGAAAACCAAACAGAGTGGCTATATCTAGGCTGCGCTTGGGCGGTGAGAACAGGCAGAGCCGCCAGGCCAGACGAAGCGAGTTTAAGGGCACCCACAGCAGTGGGGCTAGGGAAAAGCAGAAAGAGGCTGGGTCATAAATAAAATTGTGCTTGGATTTTCCTAATGCGCCACAGAAGAACACACTGATCTTGACGACTCAGAAACCCAGTATGAAAGGGCAAGAGTGTAGTAGGCATTTTACTGGAAATTCACTGTTAGGGACAGCAGATGTGTCAACTCTAGAAGGAGTCCTGAGGAAGCAGAGGATCCCAGCAGAGAGCTGGTGAGGAAGGGATCCATGTGCCTCCGTGAGATGGTCATGTCAGTCGCACAGAACTGTTCTGGGGAACAGCAAAGGAGACTAAAGGCACCGTGAGGGCCTCAGCACCACCTCTGCCCTTGATACTGTCCTGGAAAATGATAAAGTATGCAAGGGCGTGGCCAAGCGCTAAAAATGAAAGCTGTTACAGATTTTTTCCAAATCTCTGAATGGCCACATTTTACAAACAGATAGTCAATGTATGGTATTAAATTTTCATGGGTTAGAGAGATTAGGACCCCAAAAAAAAATCCAGATAAGAAACACTGAATTAAAAGAAGGTTAAGAGGAAAAATAATGGTTGGCAAACTTCAGAATGGAAATTGGTAAATACTGAGAGGGATCTTATAATTCTGGGAGCAGGAGAGCATTTTGTGGTAAAAAACATTCTTAGCACTGGGAGCCTGAGTGGCTCAGTTCCTTAGACGCCTGACTCTGGATTTGAGCTCTGGTCACAATCTCACAGTTTGTGAGTTCAAGCCCCATGTCAGGCTCCACATTGACATTGTGGAGCCTGCTTGGGAATCTCTCTCCTTGTCTCTGTGCCCCTCTCCCACACTGGCACTCTGTCTCAAAAAAAGAATAAAATAAAAGCTTTAAAAAACAATTAAAAAACAACAACAAAAATATGTTAAAGTTCATATCAGCCATTTGATGCCATACAGCAAACGTTCTTTAAAATGTTAGAGCATCAGACACCCTCAAATCAAAATTGCTCTAGTATCCAGATCATGGATTTTGCTTTAACAAAAGATATTCTCTATTCAGTGAATTTCTTGATACCAATCCCAAGCACCTCATTGGCCTTGTACAGCTCAAGAGGTCAATTTTGTGACAACCCCAGATTCTACTGGACAACGGCTTCTATGTGATCCCAGTAAAATATCTTTCTAACTTCCAAACACCTGCTTTGAAGCCACACCCATAAAAGCATGCTCTCTGCTTTGATTCAGACCCCAGACAAAAGTTCTCACCTACACATATGGTTCCAAAGACCTGAGAAATGGGAGAAATTCAGCCCCAACTGATTTCTGGGCGCTGCTAAGACTGTTCATACAGTTGAATGAGTGTGCATTTTCATCTCCAACTTCCAGAGAAAGAATGAGACGTCTCCAAGGAGTGCCTTCTATCCCACATCATCAGAGCAAAATTAAAAGTATTAGGAATGCCGATCTCACGGTGATGCCTACAAAAGATGAGCACCCTTCAAGTCAGATTATTATTATATTTATTATATTACATTATTTTTAAAGCTACTTCTCAATACCAAGAAAAATTAGTTGATCCACTTTTGCTTCAAGCTCCTCTTGAGGGCACGACCCTGTCTTTTTTCAGCATCACTGTATGTCAAACACAGAGCAGCATTCTGGCATGAGCAGTTGTTCAAAAAAAATCTGATGAATGAAAAAATAGAATACAGTATCTTCAAGTATGTTTGGCAATATTTCAAGACCTAGATTTTGCTGTGAAAAACCTAATAGCGTATAATACTTGGTTATTTTAAAGAGCCTAGAATAACCAAACTGCTAGAAAGCATATTAGCCAAGTAATATAGAAAATTATCTTGTGGCACTTGACAAGCATCCCAGGCCAACACATGCTTGGCGATGTCCCACTGTGCAGAGTGACACGTAGTAGGGCCTCACTGGTGATTTCCTCATTACACCACAGAATCCCAAACTCGGAAAAGTCCTTCTTCTTCTTCCATTTTATAACCCAAGGAATTTCTTGACTTCCTCTTTTGTGCATATGCTCATAATTAAGTGAGCATTTATGCAAATAAAATTTAAAAAATAGAAGGTAGCAAGTTGCTTCTCTCGTGTAATTCTAATGAGAAACTGGGGGAAATAACAGTATTGGAAACAATGCTAAACAAGGTAAATCTGAGTGAATGTGCTGGTTTATTTCATTGCTCTGCACAACTATGATCCGATCATCCACTGTAAATGATGCTCTAAGTGATGTTTTTAATAGGGATGTACAAAAGAAAAGGCCATGGCTGAAAGGATCACATGGGGAAGGTTTGTCGGGTTTTGTTTATGCAATAAGAAACGCAGATGCGGCCCTGAGCATTCATGTATTCAGTATTCAGTTAGTGTTTGAGAGCCCATGGTGGGCCAGGCAGTGTTCTAGGAACTGGAGATTTAGCAATTAAAAAGAAATTAAGTTCTTGGTCTCAGAGAGCTCATATTGCACGGATTATAAACAGGCAATAAGTGAAAAAAGAAATACACATGATGTCAGGTGGTGATAAATACTCCGAAGAAAAGGACAGGAGGTTGAAGAGACAGTTAATAGTGGAAGAGACACATGCGCTCTCATACGAGATGGTCACAAAATGCTGGCCTGACCAAGTGACATTTGAGAAAAACCTAAAGTAAGTGCAGAAGCAAGCAGTAGAGATTTCCAGAAAGAGTGTTCCAAATGGAATAGTAGGTGTGAAGACTCTGAGATGCAATGCTTCTGATACAGACAAAAAATAGCAAAGAGTTGCCACATGTAAGGTAAGTTTTGCTTAATCAGTGTACCTTGCATGTCTGTCTATTTAAACCCTCACCGGTCCTTTAAAGTATTTCTCAAGTGAAATTCCTTTAAGTAAGAAGTTCCTGGAATCCCTCCAAAAAGATCTGGCTTCTGTTCCCTTTGAATCCCAAGAACAACTTGGCTCAGATAGTTCTATTTTACAAATTAACATTTTTATAGGTTATAAACACATTTCTAAGGGCAAGACTTTGCCACACAATTTTATAGACCCGTCTGAACAGCACTGCCCTGAAAGAATCATTTCCAAGCTGCTCTGGAAGTCAAAAACAGCATCTACAGTTGGTGCGGGCTTTCCAAAACTTTAAAGAGTCAGTGGGCACTAGACTTTAGAGCATGGTCTGGCTTGGACTTGAAAACACACAAGATGGCAACCTCAGTCTTTGAAACGCCATGCTGAATGTCATGCTTTGGTTGGTTATTTCTTTTTTAAAAATATTTCTTTCTTTATTTTTGACAAAGAGAAAGAGAAAGAGAGATAGGCAGAGAGAGAATCTCAAGCAGGTTCTGGCTGTGGGGCTTGAACTCACAATCATGATGTGAGTCAAAATCAAGACTCAGAGGCTTTGTCGACTGAGCCACCCAGGAGCCCCTGGTTAGTCATTTCTGCACTGAAAAGAGGATAAATTGGTGGGATCTTCATTGGCAGGGTCTGGGTCAGCTTTCTACTCTGTAATGGTAATGTTAATCTTGGTTTATACATAGGAGTTGCCTGATGTAGCTTCTGTTTATATTTCATTTACTTTGGATTCTTGTAACCAATCGTAGATCAAATGAAGTAGACGGGCTTAAGGTTTCTAGTGTTTTTGTTTCTTCTGTCGCCACAAAGTCTCTCTCTCTCTCTCTCTCTCTCTCACACACACACACACACACACACACACACACACACACACACGAAACCTTTGTTTCCCACACATTCGGAATAGTAATCCACTCCCTAGAGCTACCAAATGTCTTCAACTAGGTTTCAACTTGTAGTCTATTTTAACTTTTTTTCATATGTCAGGAACACTGGTCAAAGTATGTTAGGGAATTTCTGTTCTAGCTAATATGTTACATCTCATATGTTTATTATATCATAACTTAGATATTATAAGATTAATATAATTTTAAGATATTAGAGATAATATCTTATATAATAACTCCAGATATATATGTAACTTTCAAAATGGGTTGTCCTGTGTTTGGAAAGAAACAGAGCAGGTAACCACATTAAAAACTAAATGCCAACAAAACAAAACAAAACAACAAAGTAAATGTCAGAGAGGAAAGAATGACCATATTTAAAGCATGAAATCTATGGAATATAACAGCAACCCCTCCCTCTCTCTCACATGGAACTAACAACATTTTCCCATATCAAGTGACTCATTTTGAACTTCATTTTAATTTTTTAAGACTTGACCCATTCATTGGACACAAGTGCTGATGTCTGCCATCTAGTGGCAAAAATCAGTATCAGCAGCCTAAATTTTCTAGAAAACAATTTATTTATTTATTTATTTATTTATTTTGAGAAAAATTCAATCTAAGCCCTAGCTTAAAAAATAGAGGGAAAGTTAAGCTTAGGCAGGTCACACATCTAACTGGTCATGCTACTCTAATACCCATATCTCTCTGACCTTGACAGCAAGGTAGGGCAGGCCTGTCTAAAACCCTTTGGGATCCTATGGATTCTATGGATTCTCCCGAAAATAGAAGTTTCATGAAAGCATCTTGCCCTGTTTATCTCTCATTTATCCTTAGCACCTAGAACAGTGTCTGAAACAATTTAGGAACCCGATAAATTTAATGAACTAGTGAATGGTCAGCAGAGGAATTGGATGGAAATAGATCAGAACAGAGTGATTGATAATTTTATTTCTCTTAGAGATTAATATAATACTTTAAATTTGTGAAGTACTATGACTTGTATTATATATGCTTTTTAAAACTTATTTATTTCTAGATGGCCTACATAGAATGTCCTTTAATCCATGAGCAAAACTAATCTATGCCTATTCTATGAATATTCATAGTAATTGAATTATTATGCACATATGTAGCAGTTCTAGACTATTTTGTCTCACTTTCTTGACATTATGTTCTTCATATCAATCATACATACGATATACTTCCTGGGAAACGTAATCCTTAAATATAGCATAACGTACATGCAAAGATATGGTCTGCTTATAATACCTCTATAATAAAAATCAAGAAACAAAGAAAAAAACCATTGAGGACTGCCTGTATTCAAGATCAGAACTTCTGTTTTAATACCACCTATGAACACATATCCATATTTTTTAAATACAACAATATATTTAGATACAGTGGAAGACATTTGATGGAAACAGTTCTGTCTTATTTCTACACCTGAGATCTCAGTCCTTGCTCAATTGTGTTTAAATTCCAGTGGGAAAGAGCACTCCACCCTTCCTCACAGCCTGAGAAACACCCTACAGTGAACATGACTCATCTTACCAGAGAGAACAGCCTAAGATAATGTACCCCTTGCCAACCAAGCTACTCGGAATCTACACAGGAAAAAAAGGAAAGAAAGAGAAACTGTTTCTTTCTCAACCTCTTTCCATCTCTATCTCCGTCTTGCTCGTTGCTAATCTTCAGTTAGTGGGTCTTAAAATTTATCAACCAGAAGTATCCTTCAAGGCATTTGTTTGAGATGCAGGCTGACAGAACCTGGCCCCATTCTCATTCAGTTAGTCTGGTTTCAATCCCCGAGACTGCATTTTTAACAGTCACCCCAGATGACTCTGGGGCACTGGACCCTGGGCTATGTATGGCTTTAGAAACATTCCCATTTCTAAGGCTTTCCAGTGCCATGAGAACTGGCTACTTCTGATAATCAACCAAAAATGACTACTTCAAAAGCACCATCGACACTCGTTGAGGAGAGAAGCCATATTTGGAGGCGGTTCCCTGAAAGGACTACGCTTCTCAAAATGTTACGGTCACCAGTGTAACCATGCTATCTACCCAGACAACCCTCCAAGCAAGGGAAACTCTGAGTCTGGCCTGGGATAATGCTATTAAGTTCTGTATGATACTCATCCAGACCTGCTTACTGTTTATAAATATATAAACTATTGTGTCATTATCAAGATACACTGAACACTGGTAAACCTCAGACTTAATCCCCGTCCCCTCCCCCTGCCAAGAGACATAGTAAGAGGGAATTCACTCAACAGCAAGTACATAATGAGGGTCTACTATGTGCCAGCACTGCTTTTGGCCCATGAGATATGTTGGTGAAGAAAACATAACATAAAAATCTCTGCCCATACAGGGACAGAATTCATGAGCTTCTCATTTGGATTTTACAGCATAAAGTCCTAAGCATAGAAAAATAAATAATGGTGACTCCTGATGAGACACCGCAAACCTAAAGGAAAAGACTATTATTTATATAACTTATTCCAGCACAAACAAGTGTGGCAAATGTTATAGTGGGCATGGGACTAATATACACTGAACGGGCATGGGGACTGAAAAGGTGCATTTTGTCAGGGGAGGCAGCCCTCTAGCATCTGTGGGCCTGCTAACAGTCAGAGCAGGACTGGAATGTCAGCAAGCACCAGGAGGGGGTCTGGGCAGAAACCCAGAGGGAGGAGAATGGAGGCAAAGTGCAAGGATGCTCCAGCAGGTGGACGTGGATCTAAGCGCCGCAGCAGAGGGAGGCGAGGAAGGAGGAATGGACAGTTATGTAGAGCCAAACATGAATGCCTTGGACCTCATTACAGAACAAGGAAAAGCCAAAGCAGAATGAAAGCAGGGAGCCACGTTCAAGGCCATGGGCCCAGTGCGAGGGGGAGATGGGAAAGGCAGCAGGAAGGAACGAATGCACAGGCTCAAGAAAATCCATTTGGATGCAGAAACTGCAGGTGCACAGTGAGTGTATAAAGAAAATACAGGTAAAAAAGGTTCGAGTCTGAGATCCTAGGGTGACTGATGCCATCAGTTAACATAGGAAAACAGGCAGAATGGTATATTTTAGAAAAAAGATAATGGGTTCCAATGTCCAAATAGAACGTGAGAGGTGTCTGGTGGATATTCTTTGTGGAAATGTCCAACAGAGTGCCAGAAATGGGTGTCCCGCACTCAAGGGAGCAGGACTGGGTCTGCTGTCACCGGAAGCCTGAGTGCAGCTGAGGTCTCCATGGGCGAGAACACACGCACAGCGCAGGCGGTAACTCCTCCCCGGGAGCACAGAAGCCCAGACGTGCAGCACCGAGACGCAGGCTCATTAAGTGTGTGTCCTTTGGTGAATCACTCAATGTCTTGGGACCTCATTTTCCTCAAATAGAAGACATAAGATCTAGAAATGCTCTACATATAATTTCATGAACTCAGACCACAGCAGCCTCTTACATTTCCAAGCATCAGCCCCTTACTGTCTGGCATTCTGCTTCTAGGTTTTTCCTTGATGAGGCATGGCCAGCTTCACTGAGCCCTGCAGGTTCCCCCAACATGCTGCATCGGACCCATTACCCAGGCGCACGAGCTTCCAAAATTCGACCACAAAACGGATTTTTTAAAAAACTGACAAATACAGTCACAGTAACAAACATTTGTTGTTATTAAGAGCTGTCTCTCCAAAATTCCTGGAGGAATTTTGATTTTGACTTCTACAGGAAGTTTCTTTTCAACAAACGTCCTATATTGTGCATTCATGTATTGGCATGCTAAAAACACAGCTCGTATGATTTTGTGGGGTTTTCTTTTGCACTTCCTCTCCCTGAGTTGCACTTTGTTAAATATACAACATGATTTTATTAAATCTTTGTTAAAGATTTTCTGGCAAGAAAAAGATTTTCTGGTCTTTTTTACTCCAAGCTGACATTCATTCATGAAACAAAAACTAATATACGTACATATGTGTATCTTAAATAAATATATCCACATTCAGAATTCAAAATGAATCATCTGCTTTTTACAGATCTAAAGTATATGAAATTTCAGGGGCAGCTGGGTGGCTCAGTCGGGTAAGTGTCTGACTTCAGTCCAGGTCATGACCTCATGGGTGGTGAAATGGAATCCCGCACCACATCACACCCTCTGTGATCAGCAGGGAACCCCCTTCAGATCATCTGTGTCCCTCTCTCTCTACCCCTCTCCCGCTTGCACGCACGCTCTCTCTCTCTCTCTCAAAAAAATAAAAATAAACTTTAAAAAACTGTTAAAAAATATGTGAAAGTTTAAATTTCAATATAAAATTCAGCTATCTGAAAATACATGTCATCAAACACGATGACTGTCATCTGGCATCAAACATGAGTGGCCACCTGAAGGGACATGACCAGCTCGTGCCTTCTGGGGCAGTATTATGTTTTGCTCTTACAAATCCAAAGTGTCTAATCCTGGGGGCAGAGAAAGTGCTGACTAGCTTAACTCATCAGAATTTCAAAGCAAACATATTTCTATCCCACCGGGCCGTCTTAAGTGGATTGATGTTTATGCAGTGAAACCAGCGGATCTTTGGGAATACAATGCAGATTTTAAAAAACAGGGAGAGGTAGGTTTACATTTAAATCAGGTCACAAAGAAATCTATTATTATCTCAGTTTTGTATAAAGTGAATATGAGGATGTGTATAGAAAAAATCTCAAAGGATCGGGGGCGCCTGGCTGGCTCAGTCAGTGTAACTTGTGACTCTTGATCTTGGGGTCATGAGTTCGAGCCCCACCCTGGGTGCAGAGCTTGCTTTAAAAAAGTATTAAAGGATTTTGCATCAAATTGTTAACCATAGTTTTGGGTGGCGGGCGTTGGATCATGATGAACTTTTGATTTTACTTTTGACATCATATATATTGTTGCAATGTTTGATTTTTAGTGTAATCCCTATTGCTTACATAATCAGAAAGCAACAAATCCACTATATTTACAAAGTTTATGTGTTGGTGAGTACACTGTGCATTTACAGGAAGACTCCATGCAGGATACTTTAGGGCAATCAAGGACAAGACTTGGTGTCCTCAAAGGACTTCACACTCCAGTATTTGAAATAATTTACACACACACACACACACACACACACACACACACACACGAGTAATGTGACCAGTGATGAAACTGAGTGTCTGATAAAGTACTAAAAGATGAATTCATGGTAAGAAATGTCAGTTCAAGCAGTCCTTGACAAACTGCTAAAATCCGAGCTCATGAGGATGTGGAAGAAAGGGCACTCTATGCAGTATTAAGAACACACGAAAGTCACAAAAATGGCAGAGCGGATACAGAACAGCAATGCTAAGGGTAAAGTGAAAGGCGACCTTGAGGCTTGGGATCGAATTTAAAATGTAAATCCAAGCTATGGAACAAGTGCTAGCTGAATGTTGATAAGATCAATTTAATTGTCATTCAATAATAATAGAAGGAGATGTCAAAGAAGTTTTGTGAGGATAGGAGAAAAAAATGATCTGATTAGGTCTTCAATAAAAGTGATCTGTAGAAAATGGATTAGAAGAAGAGGGTACAGTCAGTGAAATCATCTGGGAAGCCCAGAGACTGTAGGAGAAAGATGACTCACAGCAGCACTGCATCACCTGGGCTAGTGAGAACTGCAGATTCTCAGGCCCCCGCCCAGCCCTAGTTAGAGTCTGCGTGCCACCAAGATCTCTATGTGATCCGAAAGCACAGCAAAGTTGGCAAAGCAATAAATCAAGGTGCTGGTGATAGGGAAGAAAAGAAGCCAAGAGGTTTGAGCTATTATTTGGTTGAATTATTACAGTTTGGCATCTGACTAAATGTGGGAGGCAATGGAAGGGAATAAATCAAGATTACTCAGACATTTTGAGCTGTACGATGGTCATGCAATTTATAGAAATAGGAAACCAAAAAGGAGCAGGATGAGGAGGAAACAGATGAAGGCTGTGCTGTCCAGGAAGCTCATGGAAATGCTCCTTCCAGAAGCCAAGCTGGGCGTGGAGACCATGAAATGGGTGTGATCCACACAGAGGACACTGGAAGCCGTGAAAACAAATGTAGTTACAGAGGGAGGAGGGGGTGCGGAAGGCATGGGGTCAACTGAAGAAAAATTCTTAGAGAGCCTTACACTGCTCAGGAGATGGGTGGGGAAGCTGGCAGAATGCAGGGGAGCCATGGGAGCCAAGAGCCAGGGAAGTATGATGCTTTGAAAAAAAGAGAGGTGCAGGTGTTACAAAGAGATTAAAGGAGACACGTGGGGAAGGGCCACTTGTTTTATGACCAAGAGGTCACGGGTGACTTTTGGTAGAGTGGTTTTTCTCCTCGTGAGGATGGAAGCCAGAGAGCAAAAGGAGAGGGTCGGAGAGTAGTGAAATTGGGGGAGGAGGGAGGTGCTTGGATGCTAGGCACTGAGGGCAAAGGAAAAGATTAAGAATGAACATGAAAATTTCGAAGGAGCATAAAAGACCAGGTTGAATGAACTTTAAAGATTTGCTTACGGAAGAAAGATCAGAAGTGTTCCCATCGTAATTCTTAGAACTGTTAGGAGGGCAAACAAACAGTAAGAATTAGATTTTTGGCTCAATGTAAGGAGAAGCTGCTCATGGCTCTCTGAAAATGGAACAGGCCACCTTGTGCACATTTCTTTCTCAAAGCCCACATGTCGCACAATTCAATGGGGGAATCACAAAGTAGAATGTTGTTTATCCACGCATCTGTAGCTGGCTGAATGGTGTTCTCGATCCTTATTTGCGAAACCTGCAAATACTACTTTACATGGTAAAAGGTTGATAACGTTAAGGCTTTTAGCAGGAGGCGCTTACCCTGGGTTTTCTGGGTGGGTCCTAAGCACAATCACATGCATCCTTGTAAGACAGGAACATCCTTGTAAGACAGGAACACAGAGGAGGAGACACACAGAAAAAGAGGAGGCAACGTGACTACAGAGGCAGAAACTAGAGGCAGTCACAGGTCAAGGAATGCAGACAGCCATCAGCAGCTGTGGGTGACAAGGATTCTCCCCTAGAGGCTTTGGAAGGACTGTGCACCTGCCCGCACTTTGATTTCAGACTTCTGGTCTCCAGAATCATGAGAGAATACATTTCTTTTAGTTTCAAACCACAGTAAATCAATATGACACCTAACATCACCTTCCTACTCTTAGATTTCTGGAGATGCTCTCAACGCATGCAGATAAGGTCTTGGAAGGCACAGCTGTGGACTCACTCTCTGGGGAATCCAAAAAAGGATGTCTGTGGTACCAGGAACATCAGATAGCACTGAACACTGTCAGGGAGATTTTCCACAGAGATGTACACCCACATGTGCAAGTGCAATGTAGAGACGGATACACAGACACACAGAGAGACAGTAGACAGATGATAGATAGATAGATAGATAGATAGATAGATAGATATGGATGGATACACAGACAGACAGAGAGGGAGGAGTGGAGGCAGATGAATAGACTCATTCTACTCAAGCAAGTAAATTAATATTTATTTATACTTTCATGAAGTGAACTTCATAAATACTACCTGGGTTACCCCTGACTGCTACATTTACTATTAAAGATAGAGAGCACCACCAGAAGTTGGAAGAAGGACATGTGGCTTACACTTGCTTAGACAAGCTTTCTTACAATTACATGAATTAAAGGGTTTAAAATAATTTATCACAAGGAAAGCAGAATGATAGCCACATTCCAGGAAAGCTGAGAGAGGTTGGCTGAACCTCCAATGAAGGGATACCATGGCAATTCTAGTTTTCCTCAATGTCTCCCTTCTCATGAGGTAATGCACATGACACGTGTCATTGTCATGTGAGGAATCACAGGCAAACAAGACAGGACGATCTCTGCATCCATTTTATGTATGAGAACTTCTTTTCAATGCAGATGATTTGAGGGATTTGTACATGAGAGAAGTCGTGCTTTTAGATTATTTTGAACTGAAAAAAATGAAAACAAAAAAAATCACTGTGTTCAACAACCCTTTTCAATGAATACACGTAAGTATAGATAGATACACAGACACATAGAACTCAGCAATATTTGAAATTTATGTGGATTCTTGGATCCTGCAAAATGCAACTGGATTGGGCCCCCCTGGAGATAAAAGCGGCGGAGATGAGACTCCAAATGGCCAAGGATAAGAAGCGGTGCTTAGCTGAGTAGTAACGAGGTCTCTCTCCAGACTTGGTTCCATGGGCAATTCCAGATCACTAAAGTGATAAGTTAAAAAAAATGGACAAAAGCCTGTCCATAGATCCCTTTCCTTAAAACTTATGGGCAGGATATTTTGGTATGAATCTAATTCCATGCCATAGCTGCTCATGATAAATTAAAAGGCTTTAGTAGAAGAACACCTCACAACCATAAATGCATGGTCCCTTGCAGTAGACTTTTGGTAGCCTCATCCTTTCTGAAGCCGGCTGGCAATATTTTACTTTGGCTTGACCTTACCTGAATTTTATCTGAACCATAGTAGTGGGAGGATATCCTGCCTGACCCAGGATGTCTATACTAACACTACTTCCTGCAGTAGAGGTGACTGAAGGTAGAATATGTCAGGGCTCGGCTGGTGTGCCAGATTTCAAGGGAACGCTGGGGACAGGAAATAAGCTAGGGGTAGGCCAGAACAAATGACCTAATGAAGAATTAATTCTGTAGTGGATAGTCAGCAACTCAAATTACAGTGGCCAGGAGGAGTGTGGAGAACTGAGATTTGATCCTGCCAACAATGACACACAAGGAGAATTTATTTGTCAGGTTGGAACTTGGCAGCACCACTCTTCAGGCAGAAAGGAGACACTGTCAGGAGGGTGACTGTGCCTTAGGCCTAGGGGTTTATCCACTTGAGGGTTGCATCAGAGACTAAGAAGAGAAAAGAATGCAGTCTTGCTCCTGGAGAGAAGTTCTTGGCAAGGGTGAGGCTGACTGCCAAGGTCATAGCTAAAACCCTTTCAGGCAAGACTGAAAATGCAAACATGAGAGACGCCTAGCCTTGCCAAATATGACAAGATTAAGAGAAACTGAGGCTAGCTGGGCCTGGGAAACACTAGAGCTCACCAGGGTTAGGGTGGGTGAACCTCACACTCTTTTCTCTGCAGCGCACTTGTTGAAGAGTCTAGAAGCCCAGCCTCCCTGTGGCACAGAGCGCAGGGCTGGGGACAGCAAGAGCTCACAGCCCACAGGCATCTGCCAGCTACTGCTTGTCTAATTGGATTCCCCCATTTCCCCCATCACTGTTTCTCCATAGTGTTCATATTCTAGCTGGCTTCAAGATAGACTGGTATAATTGGTGAAAAGATGATGGCATGAGCCCAAATATTCCTTCTGTTGGTTTGCTGTCACCACCAGTGGATCCCAGGGCCATGGCAACATGGGAGCTGTGGCCGCAGCAGAGAGAAGTCTAAGAAGGTGCGGGCCAACCAGAGGACTTAGCCTTCAGGACTGTATGAGCAGGAAGTTTCAACAGGTGGGAGAACAGAGCTGCCGGCCAGAACGGGAGAGCCTGCCAGAGGCCGGGGAGTCTACAAGCCGCCAAAACTTCCCAACAGAAAGGAACGCAAGTGCAGCCACCTACCTAGCCGGAGGGACACCTGCACTCTGGCTCTCGGTGCTTCACGTCAAATAATATTAAGGGGCCAAATTGCGTGCCACATTTAAGAGTGCTCTAGAGATTCCTCAAAAAGCACTTCCATGAACCTCATGGCTTTGGATGGCCAAACTCTGCAATGTAGAGAGGACAATTACTATTCCCTCCACCTGCACAGGGGGAGGGAACCCCATTTCCATTGGATGGCCCATCGTGATTCAATCTTTCCAATAGCTTCATTGCAACAAAACTGTCTTCATTTCCTTGTTTGAAGACAGTGCTAATGCAGATTTAAGTTGCCCAGGATATGCACCTTTTAGGGGATGGAGAAATCTAATGGAGCCCTCTGCATGTGAGACCATAATCGAAAGGGGGTGCTTCTCACACCTGCACCGCCTTTCTGTGCTGGGCTGGGGGAGAGAAAAGGGCCATACCTCCTGATTTAGGACCCAGAGTCTAATTTTAATTTCATCTGAACAAGAACCCCTTCCTTAATGTTAAAGAGGGAGTCTTATCAGACATGAGAAATTAACTTCTAATTTGACAGGCTTTGCCTCTTGTCAAATTCATTAGCTGGTCTCTTCACCCTTCTCCCCTAAGATGAGAACTTTCCACTGAGGCTGAAGTTCTATCTCCCAGTTCTGTTAAGACTGCCAACTAGATGGGGTGCCTGAGTGGCTCAGTCGGCTAAGCATCTGACCTCGGTTGAGGTTATGATCTCACGGTTGTTGGGTTCGAGCCCCATGTCGGGCTCTGTGCAGAATGCTTGCTCAGAGCCTGGAGCCTGCTTCAGACTCTAACCCTCCCCACTCATGCTCTGCCTTATTCTATCTCTCAAAAAATAAATAAATGTATAAAAAAAATAAGACTGGCAACTAGAACAGGGATTCCACTGAACTAAACAAGACTGATAGGTAAAAAATATGGTGGACCATTTCGCAGCCATCCAGGGAGGCACTGCCATCAAGGTTTAAGCATAAGGCACAATTATGCTGATTTTTTTTTTAATAACCATGGTGGAGGCATTTGCTTAAAATTTTATTGGATCCATACAGGTCTTTTTGATACTCTCTTGTACCAAAAATGTATTTTCAATTCATCAATATATTGCATAAAGTAAAACATTTCCAGTTACTCATTGATGCTTCTGAATCACAATGTGAGGACAAGGCTATGGGTCATAATATATTATGTCATAAATGCAAGTTCCCCAAGTGAATGGCAGGTGCATCTCTCTGTATATCCACCAGAGACTCCACCCTCATATGATTCCCCATTCATTCATCTCATGTCTGAAGTGCCACTACACCACAGTTGTTCTCAACATAAACTTCCCTGCATTGTGAAGACCCAGTTCCTTAATAGTCACACTGACAATGTCCAGGCCATTTAGCAGTAAGCAAGTAATTCTTCCAATGCTAACAACTCTATTAGGCAAGAATGGTACGTTGGCTCAGGAAATGCTAGAGGAAATTTTAGGTACAAACATGAACAAAATTATTACTTCAGAATTTGCAAATACGGAAGGGGACGTTGCTTTTCATTATATCAAGGAAATTTCTTTCTATTCAGTGGACTGGTAGGGATACAAGAAATTTTATATTTTTGTCAATTTCATGTACTTTTCCTCCCCAGGCTCATTTTCAACAGGTTGCCTGCAATTAAAAGCTAAAACGCCACTAAAAGAAGTTCACACTTTAACACACTGTAGCTTAAACAACACATTCTCTTTCTGCTAGGAAGTAAATCATTTGTCTTTATAAGGAGAAGAAAATGGGTGCATCCTAAAAAACACTGTATGCCTAAATAATCTTCAGAAATTAATAATACTTTTGAAGGGATATTTCCCTTTTTCACAAAAAGAAAAATCAGGTAATGTACAATTCATACATTTCTCTAAACTTTAATGGAAAGTTTCCTAAATAAGTTTAAATGTAGGTTTAATTCAAAACTACTCTTAAAACACAATCTCTCTCTATATGCTGACCGGTTCCACAGACGTTTTCCCTTTTCCTGAATTACATTCTCTTCTTAAAACAATTTTCCATGCAAAAGATATATGCACTTTCAAAGATATTTTTCTGTCTTTTTTAAATCTCATTTCCTTTTTAAAATATTAAGTCTATTTGCATATTTGCTATTTTTTAAAATACTTGCTAATATTTTTTAAATGGCATTTCAGTAGTACTATTTTCATGTTCAAGTCCATCTTATTAGCAACCCTCCCCCCAGCCTATAGAAACAGTCTAAATCAGACCTGCAACGTAATTAATTTTAAGTCAGCAATTTAAGCTAAAGTTATATTTCCATATGGAAACCCATTTAAAAATAACATGCTTTCTAATGTAACAATAGCTAATTATACGTTAAGCTAATTGAGACAAACCATGTAAACAAAATCTCAAATTGGCTCTTCAGGGATAGGAGCGTATGATCTAAACCACAGTTCTGCCGCATGTTGAATGCACACAGAAAACGCAGGCATGTTCTATATATTCTTCGCAATACCAGCTCCCATAACAAGAGGGTGCACCCAACGCCATATCTATCCCACCACGTTTGGAACAGCAAGACCTCAGTTTTTTGTTTTTTGGTTTTTTTTAATTAAGACGTGACTACCACAATCTTGTCTATATGCCGGTATTTTTTCTAGGTTTAGCTCTCCCCTTCCTTAAGTGTATATTCTTAGGCAGGGTATCTTTCTTAAGTAAATACAGGGACATTGTTTTAAACACAGGAAATAGTGCTGAGTGTTTCATGCAATTTAATGATCTCACAATATAAAATAATGTGGGACTACAGAATCAACAAATACTTTTTTTACAAAAAGATTATTATTCAAATAGTAACCCAGAAAGACCCAAAATGGGCGATCAGGCTACCCGTTTTGTTGGGACTCAGAGGCCAAGAGAGACATGAAAGGTCTGTGCAAAACATACAGTGAAATGACCTGTGTCCTTAACACAAACGCTCGGATAAATACATTTACCTCCTAAGAAGAGCCATCCCCCTTTCAACATCGCAACACACACAGCCCGAGCACAGCGTATCCTTACAGCCATCAGACAGCTTCCGATAACACTTGCAGACACAAGGATGTTTGCATTCTTGTAATCTGTCCATATGGGTGCAAGTCCCAAACCCCTGCTTCCTCTCGCACTTCCAACCTGCGTGCTAGGAGAGTCGCACACACGCACACGCCCGCCGAACAGGATCGCAATTCCAACACGCACAGCGCGAAAAAGACAAGTGCATTTTATTTACTGCACAAGTCAGCGGTCCCCCCCGCACCGCGCCCCCCACAACACCACGGTTTAAAAACACGCTGAAATTAACCCAGCTGTATGGAGGCTGTTCTGAGGAAAGGGTTCCAGAGCGGAGATCCAGTGCTGTCTAACGGCCACCGCTCCGCGAGTATAGACTCCCTCTGGGTCAGTAAAGATGCGCACCGGGGCTACCCACCTTCGCCCAGGTGTTACGCTAGGTGCCAAATTTGCCTCTTCGCCCCCCGAAATGCAATCCGAACAAGCCACCCTGTTTCGAGGTCGCCGGGTGTCCGCTTTAGCTTTCTTAAAAGCGGTAGGAAATCGTCTGAGGGAGGCCACACACGCACATCACACGCGCGCGCGCACGAGCACACACCAAGCCGAGCAGCTCTTCTGGTCCGGACACTTCGTGCCTCGAATCAGGCATTCGGGAGAGAGAGCACGCCAGCGGAGGAGAGCCCAGGGGGGCGTCCCCTGCTCTCTCCCCGCTACCGCTCCTGCAACTCCCGGCATTTTCCCGGCACTTGCTGTGACCCGGGCATTCCCACCCTGGGTCCCAGGCTCCAACTCCGCACAAGATCTCGCTCCCTCTAGGTCCAAGTTTCCATCACCAACCCCTCCACCCAAATCGTCAGACCAGCTCTCTCCTCCGTCCCCAGTACCCTGATTGCATTCCCCATAGCAAAAACATTTCCTACCCGGGCTGAAAACTTTTTCCGCCGTTGGCAACGCGATCAGGCAAGAAACCAGGTCAGCCGCCACCTCCACCCGCTTTGCTCAGCGCCCGGGTGGCGAGCACCGTCCTTACCTGGCCGCTGCGCTCCTGGTGATCGTCCCACGCCGGCCGACCGCGCCTCCTTGACTCGCGGGGGTCGCCCGGCCCACGGTCCCTTAGTCGCCCCCTGCTCGGCGCTCGGGGAACGAGTGTCCTACGACCGCACGCCCGTGCCCGGAGCCGCCCTTCGGTTCATCGCGCGTCTTTGCAGAAGCGAGGCTACCGCCGGCGATCTCAAGAGCAGCGCGGGGATCCGGATGGCACCGACTTGCCCCGCGGTGTGCGCTCAGGGGCCCGAGAGCGCTCCGCCCGCGGGCAGCTGCGGCCGCGTCACATGCCGCCTCCAGGCAGCGGCCCGGCACCTGCCCAAGCGGCAGCGCTCTTGGCTCGGCACCGCCGCCCCCGCGCCTCGGGCTCCCGGCACGCTCCGGCCCTCTCTGTTCACGTCTTTTTTTTTTTTTTCCCCTCTCTCTCTCTCCCTCCTCACTTTCCTCCCCGTTCTTCTTTCCGTCTCCTCCTTTATCTTGTATTCTCTCTTTGCAAAAGCAGACACAAGGCGCTCCAAGTGGAAGGAGGGTCTCTCCCTCCTCACGAACTCTTCCTCTGCCTGGTGGTGGCGGTCGTGGCTACTGCTCGCCGCTCCTCCTCCTCCCAGGACTGCGAGCACGGGTGTAATGCACAAGCTGCCTGCCACAGACCCAAACCTGCCCGGCTCTGAGCATGCCCAGTGGCCTTGCTGGCGCGCGCTCAGCTCCCGCGTGCCGGCTCCGCGGGCAGTCGGCGCCTGGCGGGGGGCGGGGGGGCGAGGGCCCCACGGGCCTCCGGGCTGGATTCGCTCAGTCCACGCGTGGCCCCAGCTGGCGGCCCCGGTGCTTCAAGGACACATCTCGTCGGTCAGTTTGGCGGTGCTCTCTTCTAAGTCCATTTGCTCGGACTGCTTGGAAGGATTGAGAGGAAGTGGATTCTTGGGCGCAACTTAACTGCCGAGAGAACCCCAGCTCAGTTAATAATAAAGGACTCCTTTCCTTAGAGAGCAGCCTAAATCTTTCTTTCTTCCTTTTTTTTTTTTTTTTTCTTTTTTCTTTTTTCTGGTGAAAGTCTCTTCGTTGCAGGACAACGAGGAGAGAGGAGGACGGCCTGGCTTTTCCTCTCCCAGGAGTTGATAGTTCAGTTGTAAATAAGATAAACATGCGGTAAAAAGAGGCGCACGCGTGCACACGCCCCGGACGCATTTTTTTTTAAATCATTAGATAAAAAATATAATGTTGCTAGCCAGGCTTTTATATTGCATATGTAGCTAAAGAGGAATGAGGAAAGAAAAGGAGAGAAGGAGGTGGGAAGGGGAGAAATGTCTTACTGTACTACTCTTAGCTAACTAAATAAGGAAAAAGTGGAAAGATGCCAAAGTTGCAGAGATACCAACGAGGCTGCACCACAGCGCGCTCAAGGTTCTTAAAAAATAACGTCAGGAACAATTGTAGGAGAATCTCATAAGGAAGGAGAAAGGACTGCGGGGGATTGGTGTGGGGGACGGGAGGGAAGAAGTTGGAGCACAGCAGGGAATGAAGGTTTTAATAATATGGGAAGAGGATAAATGATTTTATTAATTCTATTTGGAGCAAGAAAATAAACAGGAAAAGAGCTCTTCTTTGAGAAAATAAGTCATGCTAAGAGAGAAATAGAAGTATACACATTCCATTCTGAGTCTATATATATTCTCTTCCAGGTAGAGCAATCTTTAGGAGAGAAGACACTAAACATTGCTTAAAGACAATTAAGATCAAAATCGGAAAAGTATGGTAAGAAAGCATGTGCCTACTTAAACTTAAATATTCAAACTCAAATGAATGACATGCAAAGTACTAGAATAATGATAACTATTAATAAGGCAGGCATCTTGTTTGGATACCTCTCAGATTAAAATATAGTACTTGCCTTCAAATATATTTCTCTAATCATCAAAGCAAGCATTCAGAAAAGTGTTTTACCCCCATTTCATAATGAAAGACAGAAATTTAAAGGACTAGGTAAGTTGCCCATTACACAGCTAGAAAGAGGATTATAAATTCAAATTTAAAATATCTTTCCATTACACAAAATTGCTATTTACTTTTTATAATATAAAATATATATTTTGATAATATTTGGTAAATCCACACATCACCAGGGGACCAGAAGAATGGACATATAGAAATATTCCAGTTTTTTTTAAAGGTAGATTCTCTTATGTTCATATGAATTCCTGCCAGTAGCCTAGAGAAGATCATGAAATAAATCATTTTCTAGTAGTCATAAAAAACAACTATAATTTAGTAACAACAGCTTCCCAGACCTTGCTTCATTTATTTCTTTCTTCATTAAACTCGTACCTGAGGCATTTCCCAATTCCAGCTAAATTTCCCTTTAAGATTGAACAAAGTGAAACTAACAGTTTGGACAGAGTTTCCTGAAGTGTGTTGATAAGTATATTCATGCTAGATCAGAGTAGTGTCCAGTTTTGAGCTTGGTGCCCTATTGTTCAGCAAATTTATCAAATTTTATGTATATATAAGTTGATATATGTACATGAAACATATAAAAAATACTTATTAGATTTGAGAATGAACCAAATTAAGGTTAGTGATAATTTGCAAGATATTAAAAGTCAAACCTAAAGAGTTCTGTTTGTTTTGTTTTTGTTTTATGTATTCATTTAAATTCAAGTTAATTAACATACAGTGTAGTATTGATTTCAGGAGTAGAATCCAGTGATTCATCACTTATATACAACACCCAGTGCTCATCCCAAAAAGTGCCCTCCTCAGTGCCCGTCACCCAGCTTGTTCATCTCCCCACCCACTGTCCCTCCAGCAGCCTTCAGATCTCTGTATTTAACAGTCTCTTATGGTTTGTTTCCCACTCAGTTTTATCTTATTTTTTCTTCCTTTCCCCTATGTTTATCTGTTGTGTTTCTTAAATTCCACATATGAGTGAAGTCTTATATTTGTCTTTCTCTGACTTACTTCACTTAGCATAATACACTCTAGTTCCATCCACATTGTTGCAAATGGCAAGATTTTATTCTTTTTGTTTACTGAATAGTACTCCACATTGTGTGTGTGTGTGTGTGTGTGTGTGTGTGTGTATACACATTTCCCCCTCCCACATCTTCTTAATCCATTCATCAGGCAATGGACCTTTGGGCTCATTCCATAATCTGGCTATTGTTGATAGCAGTGCTATAAATATTGAGTTGCATGTGCCCCTTTGAATCAGCATTTTTGTATCTTTTGGATAAATTGCTGGGTTGTACGGTAGTTTTATTTTTAATTTTGAGGAACTGCCCTACTGTCTTTCAGAGTGGCCGTACCAGTTTGCATTCCCACCAGCAGTGCAAAGGGGTTCCCCTTTCTTCACATCCTCACCAATGTCTGTTGCATGAGTTGTTAATTTTAGCCATTCTGAGAGGTGTGAGGTGGTATCTCATTGTGGTTGTGATTTGTATTTCTCTGATAACGAGTGATGTTGAACATCTTTTCGTGTGTGTCTGTTAGCCATCTGGATATCTTGTTTGGAAAAGTGTCTCTTTGTGTCTTCTGGCCATTTCTTCTTATTTGATTTTTCGGTGTTGAGTTTCAGAAGTTCATTATAGATTTTTGGATACTAACCCTTTATCCGATATGTTATTTGCAGCATGAACTCTTGGGACCTCATCAAGACTTCTTTTCTTTAGATGTTGATTTAAAATAAAAGAGATAAATGAGATAGAATACGTTTTGAAAGCCTGCCTTTTAGGTTTGTTTTTTAAAAATAAAACACAGGGTAAGTATAAGATTTATTCATTTATTCAATTATTCAATAAGACTTTGGTTTTGGATTAAATGGAAAGGTTATAGCACACTGCCCCTCCTACCATAAAATAACTACAAAACGTGGACAAAACATGCAAAACTACAGCTTTCGGTTATTAACAGCAACCAACACAGGGCTGCAATGTTTGAGTAAGGGACGCACAGGAGCAGCCATTCCCACAGGTTTCCCCATGGGCCATTTCATTTTTCCAGCAGAAGGTGCTAGGCGCTGAGGTTCAAGGTGGTGACACGGGAAGATCCTAAGTTCACCTCCTCTCACAGAATGGCTGAATTCAGTCTATATGGAATCACTTCCTCCCCGAAAAACCTTAAACCAGACAGAGGAAACCCCTTCCCATCAGCAAACACGGGGAAAGCCCGCGGCAGCAGCTGGAAAGAGGAGACGCCATCTCACCATCTCACCGCAAGGACCACCCCTCGCTCTCCAACCCATACGTGGGAGGGAACTCAAACCTTGAAGCTTCTCCCTGAGAGACCACTGTTCTTATGTCACATGGGACACCCCAAGTTTAAGACCAGCACCTGAGGAATAAGCCCCCCAAACCTGTGGCTTTGCAGACCTATGCCACCGGCAGACAGAAGACGCAGGGGGGCTTGCTCATCAGGGGTCTACCTCTAGGGCACCCGGCCAGAGACCGGACTGCCCAGGCTTTATAGGAAAGGGACTTATCTGGTCATTTCATTTTATTATTTTTTTTGTAATGTTTATTTATTTTTGAGGGAGAGAGCACGTGCACGTGTGCTGTAGAGGGGGAGGGGCAGCGAGAGCCTGGGCCCTGATGCAGGGGCTCGAACTCACCAACTTCCAGACCGTGTCCTGAGCCAACGTTGAACTCTGAACCAACCGAGCCCCACGGGCGCCTGTCCTGTGGTCGTTTTGAAGCCCTCCTTGGCCTTGTCTGCCAGGAGCTGGGGCGGAGCTGGGAAGCTCCCGGGGGCAGAGCTGGCAGCCAGCATCCTCCTGCGTGTTGAAGCCTGGGGCGTCCTGCCTTTCTCTCTCTCTCTCTCTCTCTCTCTCTCTCTCTCTCTCTCTCTCTCTCTCTCTTCAATTTTCTTCTTTTGTTTTTCATATTTTTTCCTTATTTTTTTCTTTTCCTTATTTTTTTCTCTTTTCCTTTTGTAGCTTGCACCATCTTCGCACTCTCTTTCCCGAGGGCTCCAGTCCCTGGGGCACTCTTGGCTCTGGAGCATTTCAGAGCACTAGCCCCTACCCCAAGGAAGTGTGGATACGAGTGGGGGACCCCCGTTTTCATGCCTGGTGCCTGCGTTTTGCCGTTTCTGGGAACAGTATGAAGATATTGTGCATAACGCTTACTGTGATGTCTTAATACACTATTATTTCTATTATTGTAATCTCTTGAAACGCCTTTTGTAGAGCTGAAAACAGGCTCACATAGGCATGAATGTCTTGTTAGATGTGACAGGAGCAAATAGATGGCAGAAGCTGTGATGGGGTTTGGGGTGATGGTGGGGTTCAGAGCCGACCACCAAATAAAGAATTCTTGAAGATGGCTTTGGTGCAAATAGGTGATTTTATTAAAGCTCAGGGACAGGCCCTGAGGGCAGAAAGAGCTGCCCTGGGGGTGTAGCAGGTAACGGGTTGTACACCCTCAGGTTGGGAGGGGGCTAGGGATGGAGTAAATGGCTACAGAATTGTGGAAGCAAGGCTTCCAGGACCCTGAAGGGCTAGCTGCTGTTAGGAAAACACCATTTATTACTGTTTAGTAAAGCCTCACTCATGAGACCCTTCAGTTGTGTATCAGGGGGCCATAAACTTCGAGTATGATAGCCAGCCTTTATGTTGGGGGTGTTGAGATAAAGGAAGTTTCCAGAGGAATGTTTATATGTTAAAGTAGACTTATAGGAGCGGGGGGGGGGGGGCGGTCAGGATAATGCTAAGCCAAGATTTTCTTTTGCCCCCAGCGAAGTGTCATCATCCAGGCAGCTGAACTCCTAGAGGGAGGTGGCTCTGCCTGCTTCAAACACTAGTCAGTGGGCTGTAGGCAGTAAGCAAATTTAATTTTTCGTTTACCAAAGTTTCTCACATCACTAGGGCAAGCACTGAGACCCCCTTACATCTTGAAGACAGTGATATTAGGGCTCCAGGAAATGGAGTCTGTATGTTTCTGGAGATTAGGCAATGCAAGGCAAAAGATTGCATTTTTCTTGCAGTTCACTAAATTATCTGTAAACTGAAGGAGACTCCTGTCCTGCGTGACTGTGATCTGTATCAGTCAACCATTTGCTTTCTTTCCTTTCCCTGTTCTTGGGCAACCAGGAGTGTCTGAGGAATATCACACATGTCCCGCCTGGGGTGGGGTGGTGGTGCTATTAGTGGGGTGGTGTACTTTGCCCTCAGCTGGCCTTATGCTCCCTCATCAGTTGGATTCATGTTTCATTTTCCACCCCCAACACCATCACTGCCAAGCCACACAGTGGTGATTTCTGCCTACAAGTATATTGCTCTGGTGATGGGACTGTTGAATTTAAGTCAAACAAAATGAAACAAAACTTTACGCTCCCATAGCTGGAGTCAATTTAAGGATGCAGTCTTGAAAAATAAAGTATCGTCGAAGCCAGCTGAACAGTATCTGTGACTGAGCCCTGTGACGGCCTCTGTATACACTCTTAAGATTCTGGCAGGTGGGTGTCAAGATTTACTGGGCTTGTGGCTGCCCTAAGCAAGTCTCATATGTAACTCCCCTTGCTTATTAAACCTGCCATCTACCAATCCGGAGTGGTCTGCTCTTCCTTTAGACTCTCCTTGCCCTCTATGTATTGGGGCTAGTTTTGAATTTCACCAGGGGAACTCCCAGGGTTGTCTATCAACACCAGCCCCTTGGCTAAGGGAAACGAATGTCTCTAAAAGAAAATTAATGATTTCTCTCAGGCTAACTCAACTGTGCTTTTTGCTTCTTGAGATCTTGGTCCCTGAATCCAGGTTGTTTTGTTTAATATCCTCAATTTGTTTTTTAATCTACAATTTTTAGTTGTTCTCCCGGGAAAGGTTGGCTTGATTTTTATAAATGTCAATAATGGAGAGTTACATTTGAAGGTTATGTATTCAACAAGTGTAAGGCCATTTTAAATGAAGAGTTATAATTGCAAAGGGGAGGCTAGAAATGAAGGTAGGTAGATACTTGACAGTGACAGTGGTGTCTGACTCCCTATTGTGGTCAATATTGTGGTCAGTTTCCTGTGGTCAATAAGTGTGGTCAATATTGTGGTCAATGTCTTAACTCTTACCTGGACTTGGTATCCTGTTCTTCTATGGACGCTTCTAGGATCAAGTTTGATGTATATAAAATAAAGCTTCAGATTAACGTCAATATTAGACAAGACATTAGACAAGACTTATTTATCTCATCTGTAAAAATAATCCAGAGGTATGATAACACCACACCACAGTCATCAGGGGAGTATGTTCCTTCTAGCTTTCTGCTTGTAAGAGTTACTTCAGAAAGGTGACCAAGCGGCCATTTTATTTTGGGTCAGAGAATAGTTCCAGGCACCGCCAAGGACCGACAACCCCCACTCTCTGATCTGGAATGTCTCACCATGGAATTCCAGCGTATCGCCCACCCCACGGAAGTAAACAGCCAATTCTATTCTGCTACAGTCCAAAGATGCCCCTACTTGGGTATCTGCCCACCTGAGGTCAAACCTGGAACTCTTGCATCCATAAAACACCTTGCTCTCCCGTACCTGGCACAACTTCCCTGACTCCCTGCTCTAGAGTCACGGAACCTCGCCCGGGAATTGCAGACTTCAATAAAGGCTTTCTTGGCTCCATAACTTGGTCTCTCTCTTTCCTCTCGCCTCTGCCTCCATCTATTAAACCTTACACTGCTCCACCAGAAATTTGTAGTGATTATCAAGTTCTCTTCAAGGTCTATAATATCTGCTGGAGTTCCTATAATAATTTCTGTGCAGGAAGCAAAAAAAAAAAAAAAAAAACCAAAACCCCAAGAAAGAGGACATGATACTAAGAGGGGATAAAGAGATAAGCCCTAGTCTGGGATCGCCCACTGTGAGGATCCATCTGCCCCTTTATACTTGATTGGCAACTCCATTTGCAAAGGAGGCTATGGGATGTGGTCCTCGGCTCAGAATATAATTGGAGTTTTGTAAATGGGAAAATAGATAGTAGACAAAAACACTAACAATCTGTTCTACATTTCCCCTTTGTTCTTAAGATTAATGTATAACATATTTTGAAGCATTACCACCTTTTAGCCATAAAATAGTCTTCGACTCAGATAATTTTATAATCCTACTGCTATAATTCTACTGTAATCTACATTACAGCCTATATCTCTTTATAAAATAGAGTAATCTGTATAACTGCATTGCATTGCTGTGTGTATACACATATCTCTACTATCCTAAAGAAGCCTGATCCAAGAGAGAATTAAACTTAGCTGAAGAACGTAGGAAAATAGCAGGTACTAAAGACCTTTGCCTCCCCTAAACTACAGGTTCCTTATAAGCAGAAAAGGTATTTTTATGTATCTCAAAACTTGGTCAAAACTTAACAAAATATGAAAACAATGAAATTAGTCAAAATGAATTAAATGAGACACAATTTAATTGAGAAAGAGCAAAACAGATCTTTTAGGACTCTCAGAAGTCATGGAGCTTTACTGATACTGGCAGCCTGACTTTTAATTTATGTTTAATTATTTACTTTTTAAGTTTTTATTTTTTAATTAAAAAAATTTTGAAGTCTGCGCCATACCTGGTGTGGGGCTTGAACTCACAACCCCAAGATCAAGAGTCACATGCTCCATTGACTGAACCAGCCAAAAGCCCTTTAAGTTTTTATTAAATTCCAATTAATTAAAATACAGTGTTAAATTAGTTTCAGGTGTACTGGCAACTTGACCTTTAAAATCTTATGAGCTGATTACTTTTTAGCTCCCTCTCTGTACCCTCTACAAAGGACTGGGCATGCTTTTTAACAAGTGTGTCTTATAGAAAGTTTATATGGTTACATATAGTGCTTCTGGTTTTTGCGCATGCCCACATTAAACTTCCTTCAAACCAAAGAAAATGCAAAGTACACAGAGGCATGAAATCCATTCCTTATCTCTGAACTCTGGGAGCTCAGTGAAGGCATTCTGTTTCAGAATTCACATGTACTGTTGGCATGAGAACTCACTCCACATGGTTCATTCACATTGACTCAAGTTTCCTCTTTAATTTCCTTTAAGTTTCATGTATCTTCTACTTGTTTCTAAGGATTGGGATATTAAACCTTTTCCAACATTTCAACCAATATTTCATTTCTCAGTCTTTTTTTTTCTCTACCAACTCCAAAATTTATAGCTAGCTTGGCCTTCTGATATACAAGTCAAGAAGCAAGTAAATAAGTAAATAAATAAATAATAATCTGAATAATTTAGAATACTCTGTTGTAAATCTTTGCAGACACACAGTAGTTATCCAGAAAAGTAGAATATGAAAGAGAATTTGAGGCACAGAGGTTAATGGTGACAGAGACATGGTAGCGTGAAATGTGAGTCAAACTAACAGCTGTTTGATGTTAGTGAAAGTAGATGTTTGCTAACAAAGTAAACACAGCCACATCTTTGAAGACTTGTGTCTTGATTATCACAATAAGGTGTTTGCATTTCATGTTGTGGTTAGTAAAGCACCACAGAAGGGTATTCAGCTGAAGAGTGAAGTGACAACCACTGTGTCAAGCATGGGCTTGGTGGAGAATTGACTAGAAGCAGAGAGGTTACTTAGGGGGCTGTTTCAGTTAATATAAACTAGAAATAATGAGGAAGTGACTCGAGAGGATAAGTCAAGGGTTATTCCTGGGGGATAGGTGGGCTCTGATATTTAAAGCTGTTAGTCCTGGAGAATGGCATTGGTTAAGAGTGAAGGTGATTTCGGTGTTCCTTTTGTTGTATTCACTTTCCTTTGGGAAATGAAAGTGAAAATGTTCATCAAGCATTTGGAAGTAATACTCTGAAGATTAGTGTGGGTCTCATGCTAGGGATGGAGATGCGGGTCACCTCCATCTTTGAGACATTGGATCAATGAGAATTGAGGACAATATTCAGGAATAATGTTTACTTTTTATAATGTTTATTTTTGAGAGTGAGAGAGAAAGGGAGGGGCAGAGAGAGGGAGACAGAGGATCTAAGTGCTGACAGCAGAGAACCTTATGAATTGTGAGATCATTACCTGAGCTGAAGTTGGACGCTCAACCCACTGAGCTACACAGGTGCCCTGGGAATAATGTTTAGGTTGAGGCGAGGTGTCAGTGAAATCCTGGGAAACAGCGACAGTTGAGAATCAGAAGGGAAAGCGGAGTATTTATAGAAGACCAAAAATTCAGAGATTGTGATGACAGCTAGGAGACCACAATGTCACAGAAGCCAGCAGAGTAAAGGAATTCAAGAAGACAGAATTATCACAATGCACTGGAGAGGTCTGGTAGAATTAAGGATCTAAAATATATAGATATAGATCGATGGCAACTCAAATATTAATGAAGATCTTATTCAAGCTGTTTCTCTAAAGTGATAGGGATAGAAACCAAATTTTAATGGGTTAAAAGATAAATGGAAAATCAAGCTTATGAACATTTTAATAGATTTACTGAGGTATAACTGACATAAAATAAAATGTACATATTAGAGTGCACAGTTTGGTAAGATTTGACGTGTGTTTGTGTGTGATGTATAATCAGATTATTAGAAAAACTGTATATATCGGACTTTGCCCAATTCCTGAAACAGAGTTCCTAAACTTTGCAGCTTCCTAAGTAATAAGAGCACAAAGAGCACGTTTTGTTCTAATACTTGGTCTGTGATTCCTGACCCAGAGCTCCTAACTCCTTTGGAATGTCCTGGGTAATAGGAGTGTCTTTTGTTCTAATGAGGCAGCTCCTGATAGGTTCCTGGATGGGGACTCATCACTGGAAAGACCGAGGCATGATTGGAAGCTCAGGTCTTTCAGCATCCTTCCATCCCCATTCTCTAGGGAGGGGAGGGGGGCCGAAAATGGAGTTAATAATCAACCATGTCTACATGATGGCGCCTCCATAAAAAAAACCCTAGCACAGAGTTTGGACAGCTTCTGGCTTGGTGAACACATGGAGGTGCTGGGAAGAGGGAGCATAGAAATTCCATGTCCTGTCCCGTCGATCGTTCCCTACGCATCTGGCTGTATCCTGTCTGTATTCTTTAGTATATCCTTTATCAGAAGCCAGTAAAGGTAACTATGCATTTCCTTGACCTCTGGACATTCTGGAAAAGTATTGAATCCACAGAGGAGGCTATAAGAATGCCCAATGTATAGCCCATCACTCAGAACTACAGCGGGCATTCTGGGACTTGACATTGGCATTCCGAGGGGAAGCAGCCTTGTGAAATTAAAGCTTCAACCTATGGGGTCTGATTCTAACTCCAGATAGATAGTGTGGCAGAATTGCTTAATGTGTAGAAAACTCACACGTGGTGTCAAAAGTGGTGTGAGTGTGCCAGTGGTGTGAGAGTAAAGAAGAAACACAAGAGTGATACACACACACACGCACATTACTCTCCTTGTACTTCATCCCTTATAACTTCCAAGCAACCTCTGATTTGCTTTTTGTCATATAGATTAATTTTTCTTTTCTAGAATTGTATACAAATATACTCTTTGTGGTCTGGCTTCTTTCTTTCCTTTTGTTAATGTTTTATTTACTTTTGAGGGAGAGAGCGTGAGTGGGGTAGGGGCAGTGGGGGTGGGCAGAGGATCCGAAGCAGGCTCTGTGCTGACAGCAGCAGGCTCAATGCAGGACTCGACCTCACGAACCTGAAGTCGGATGCTCAAATGACTGAGCCACCCAGGCGCCCCTGGTCTGGCTTCTTTCATTCAGCACAGTGCTGCAGGATTCACCATAATGCAGTTATTTTAAGTCCTTAATTTCTTTTTGTTTGGTGCTGAGTATCACAGTTGATCCACTCACCTGTGGGTTTAGACTCTTGCACGTACAGTTTGTCTGAACATTTCTGTACAAATCTTCTTGGATATATACTTTTACTCCTCTAGGATAAATGCCCAGATGTTGAATGGTTTGATCATGCAGAACGTACCTGTTTATTTATTTAAAAACTACCTAACTGTACCATTTCACATCGCCTTCCCAGCCATGTATGAGAATTCCAGTTCCTGCAGAATCTCACCAAATACACGACATGGTCAGTCCTTTTAGTTTTAGCCAAAAAGATGTGTAGTAATATTTCATAGTGATCTTAATGTGCACTTCCCTAATGACTATTAATGTTGAGCACTTTTCATGTGCTTACTTTTCACTGGTACATCTTTGGTGATGTGTCAGTTCAGTTCTTTCGCCCATTAAAATTTTTTTTTCATTACTGAGTTTAGAGAATTTTTCAAATATAATCTGCTTACAAAAGCTGAAGACAGAAATCCTGATGGATAATGTCTTGGAGACAGAAAGACTGTGGTCAACGGAATAGTAGCAAGGTTCGTTGAAAAGAGCTGGCATCATTGTCTTCTACCTGGAGGAGAAAAGGCAACGACAAGTGTGGATAGAGAAGCGCCAATACTCAAAGCATCTCACACTTTTCAGTTTGTTCCAAGATGGATTATTTGCTTACTCTGTGACTTGCCACAGAGGACTTTTGTGGGGACAGATTGGAAGAGGGATCCGTAGAGAAACAGATACGTTAGGAAAGTCATGGTACTCCTTTCAGAGAGGAAATCCTAACGTATCTGGGTGAGGAAGCCACAGGCAAGTTTTTTGTTTTTATTAGAGAAAGACACAAAAGAGATGTTGGTCCAGTAGGTGTAATGATTAGTGGAAATTCGGGGAAGTTTTAGGACATCTTGGTATTTGTATAATCCTGTTAGTACTTCCTCTGGGGAAATCAGTAAAGATTTCCATCGCTCTTCAATGCTTTTGAAATACAAATTGTGTATTCTTTTGAGTACAAAACTCTTGTACAACTGACTTGAGACCAAGGTTTACACACGCGTGCATGCGCATGCGGGATCGTGCACACACACACACACACACACATACAGTTTGTAATCAGTGGGGACGGATATGTTCAGAGATCATGCATACTGGGTAAGCCAAGTAGAACTCATGAATTAGAGCATACATTTTCTCTGATAGTGTGGAAGATGGAGTTTGAATAGAGAGTGAAAGGAAAGGAGTAAAGAATAGAAATCTTTAGAAAAGTCATTGAAGAAGCTGGGAGAAGAAGCTGAAAAAACATGAAGTGAAATTGTACAGGTTCCCCTGAGGTCTCAGCTAACTTTTAATGCCATAAGATTTTTATGGTTAGGCAGCTATTTGTAGCAACCCTCAGCTTCCAGGGTGTAGGAGCTAAGAAGTTAGATCATCATAATAAATGCACCAAGCCTGCATGGTGGAAGAAGACTGCAAAGGAATCAGGGTGGCAGATAAGAGGGGAGACCAGATGTCTCCGCAACAGGCTGCGTAGGAAAGAGAAAAGCAAATGAGAAGGTGGCAGTTCTGGAAGTACATGATGCTGCTACCCGGGTGAGTAAACCTTCCACTGATCCTGTCCTTCGACTTAGCTTTGTCAACAAACCCAGTCACTCTGCCACCGTTAGTACCACTGTAACCAAGTATTGGTTCACTACTACTGGCATATTACCAATTCCTGAACAAGCACCCCACGGCACAAGCATGCAATCTGGTAGGAATGCAAAGACACCCGGTACTGGCCATGCACTGATGGCGTTCTCATCAGCTCTTGCACTTCGCTTTACACATGCTCACATCTTCTGTACCTTCAAAACAGTCTTCTTCTAACAACAGCCAATAATCAGGTAGCTGCTAACATTTCTTAAAACGCTCGACTGCCGGTCCCCCTGCACTATTCACTGCTTCTTTTGTAGGGCTGTTTCTCCACTTTATATTTCTTCTGCCTCGGTAAAACAAGATAGCTCTTTTGACAAGAAAACGTATCAAGATAACAATTTTGGTGCCCTATAAATTGCCAACTGTGAAATTCTGTCATATATTCCTGTATCACTTTTACAGAAGTTAAACCTCTGGTTCTCACTCGGTATTTACAATTGTCTTTCCTTTTTAGTAGTTCACTTACTTTTCCCCAATATTATTGCAGCCCTGGGACATAGAAGTGTGTTTAATTGCTCCACTAACCCAATCTTTTGTGCTTGCAAAAATTAGGGCTTCTCGCCAGATATCTTCACCACTCCAGGCATTTATTAATGGGCCAATAAAACATACCTTAAAGTGTGTCTTCATCTAATAGAAATCATAGCAGACATTTATATAGAGTTTTCCATTCTTGAGATCCAAAGTGCTTGGCAGATTTTTGCCATCAACTCACCGAATTTATGTGTAGCAGAGTTAATAACTGATTAGGACAAGGAAATGTAATGATTTCGTTAATAAAGAATTCAAAGAGAGTGGCTAAAGAGAAAGAAAAAAAGTATCTCTGTCTTTCTTTAATGCAACAAAACAGTGGTATTTACTGTACAGGGAAATGTGGGGTGGAAACAGAATTACAAAAATGTGTCGGAAAGTGGGCAGGGACGAGTTTGTAAAATAAAAGCAAAAGCAAGGACAAAGTGAGTTTGTGAGGTACAAGGAAGTAAAAAGAATATAGGGAGAGAAATGAATGTTTCTGTTGCACATTGTGCGCTCGCCTTGAGCCTACTTACCTGACCCTATGTGACAGGTCAGATGCCAGCAGCAAAAGAGTAATTCCTGGGTTTGTTCAGTGGGTTGTGAGGCTAAACATAGGAGTTCTGAGGTCCGAGGATACAAAGACCTTAATATCTGCCCTCCCCCCCCCCTTTTTTTTTACATTTACTTGATAAGCAGTGAAGTTTGATCCTTGGGTTTCTCTTGCAAGGATAATGGAGTTGACATTTGAATTTCATATTTATACATGGTGTAGGATTTCAGATGCACAAAAATAAGCTCCATAATGAATGGAGAAGTCTTTCTCTTAGGTAAATATATGAAGCAGTAACAGTTTAAAGGGATTTTTGGAAGAACGAGAAACATTTCTATTTTATCCTTGTAAAAGGATGAAGAGTATAAGAATAAAACATAAATCCAAATTACATTATTCTTCCTTAGACATGTTGATGGGGTAAAGTAATTAGTAAATAATTCCACACATTACATTGAAATTAATAATTTCAATTATTGAGGCTTACTACTGAGTAGTAGGCAAATTCATATGAACTTTTACGATAAAGGAGAAGGCTTTGGAGAAATATCATGCTTGTGGCTAAACATTTTGTTCTACATGGTGACCACTTTCTCCCAAGATACAAATCCACTCTATCTTAGGAGGACTTTCCTGGACATTTGAGCTTTATTGCTTTAAGAGAACAGGTTGTAAAAGAGTTCTTATAAGACTCTGGCAGCCAGTTCGGAGTTACCAAATTGTTGATAAATCTAATTAATACCATTTGAAAGTTAAAGAATGAGAAAATGGGAAAATGAACCATTTTATTGCAAGAAAGCAGTGTTAGTGACTCCGTGTAATGGCCTCTAATAAAGCTTGTTTAATCACCTGCTGTGAGCAGGAATTTCCCTTCAGCATTTGTAGAGTCTGAACAAAGGAACTATTTTACTTTCTCCTTTTAATGCCTCTTGTCTGAGGCAGCCTTCAGTGTGGTTGAATTGGCAACCAGCTACAGGGGATGATTTGCAAAGTGCTGTAAAGCTTTTGGTGCCTCTAAGCTCCGCCCACCCCTCCGGGTGTCCCTCTCCCTTTTGTCTAGAAACTTCACCTTTGGAGTCACTGTTGAGTAACAAACGGTCACTTTGTGTGTTGCCCAAGCATATAAGAAAATACAAGACAAGAGAAGAACCTGGGGTTAACTGTGATTACACAAATCAAATACTATGTATATTTAAAGCTGCAAGCTACTGGGACATTGGGAACTATTCAAACAAGGGACAGATTTGGATTGAGTGCTGATGGGAAGTTGCTCTAGGCATGGCCACAGGTGCAGGTGACCATGATCTGACCATGACCAACTGACCACCTGGCAGCATGTCCACAGCAGACCTATCTCTATAATTTCATGGAATCATAAAACCAGTGCCTACAAATAATCTGCATCACACCTGCATTTTAATAAATTGGGAAACTAAGATTTTTAGGGAGATTCATTTGCTTTCATGTTGTCTCACCACTAGCTGCTACAAAACCTAAGACTAAAAGAAAGGTTTTCTGGGTCTTAGTTCAGTGTTCTTTTGTGTATCCCTGGTGAATATTCTAAATATAAGTAATCAATGCTAATAAATAAGAAAACACATGTTTTTAATTTTTCTCCTGTTTCGAAAATAAAGAGATGGAAAGGACAGGATGCCAAAAATTCTGTGGAGGTAATAAAAATAAGTAAATGGTAGAGACACGTAACTAGTTAAGTATATGCTTTATTTTGATTTTTTCAAAGGCACAACCTGAGAACAGAAATGGGGCATGGGTAAATTATTCAAGGGGAAATTTCAAGGAGCAGAAGTAAACGAGTGGGAAGAATGAGAGAAAAAGGAGGTAGGGGAGCCAGTTCTGAATTTTGAGAGTCCAGTTTCCACTGTGAGTGAGGGAAGCTCCATCCCACTGTGGACCGTGGTGCGGAGCTGTATCCGGCCTGCCCTCCATGGTCTCCATAGAAGACAGGAAGGCTGGGCACTTACCAAGACTCCTGTCTCCCACTTGTAGATTGTTCCAAAGAGATTAATTCTCCTACATTGCAGGTTGAACCAGGTTCAGGTGAGTGGTCTCCTGTGGCGCAGGAGAAGGCCCTGAAGATACAGGACCCTGGCAGTGTGTTTGGAATTGTCCACCGGGGCTGAAGTCAGCTATGCCCCGGGGGAATTGGCACAGTGCGTCACAACCATCAGCGATGGCCTAATTCTTAAGGTTGAAAAAAGACCCCTTTATTAGTTTTCTACTAAGTAATAATTTTTACGAAGTGGAAATGGAATCTTCTGGGGCTCTTGTGAAGGAGATTTGTGGGTTCCACTTGTAAACTAGACCATTAGACATGCGTGATTCTCACAGAGAGGGTGCAAAACTCCAGGAAGAAGGTAGAATCAGCATCAATAAATAATGCTTCTTTGAATTTATGTAAACTTTTAACTTTTTCCAAATCTAATATATTATCTCCTTTTTGTCCTCTCAAATGTCTCATTTTTCATTGAACATTTTGGTCTCCTTTCTGCTTCCATTCTGTTGTGATATATAATCCCCTCTTTTAAAAAGGTAGGCAATTTTTTTAAGATACAGGTCAAATATCAGTTCTTGCATGAAGTCTTCCCTATTTGACCAGGAAAGCAGAATTAGTTGCTTTCTTCTTTGGTCCTAAAGATCTTTCCTTCTGCCTTCCTTCTTTCCTTCCTTCCTTCTTTTTTTTTTTTTTCAGAAAATAATAACAATTCTGGGTTTTAAGTATGCAGAGTCAAACAAGATGCTATTTTCCCCCCAGACTACTTTGGTTAATATTTAGAGTAAAAGCAAGTACACAGCATGGATATGGGGATATAGAATGCTGTAAACATTGAAATTAATTTAGAGTTTCTGAAAGACAATATTTTTAGGAATCTTGACTGTCAAAAGGAACTGTATTATTACCATTGGATTTAAACAGTTTCTCATATAAAATGGAAACTTAGAACTGTTGCTGCTGCTGCCTGTAAGTAGAAACACTGATTTCATGTCTTATTGAGTTATGAGAACTCTATAATTCTGCATTACAGTGTATGAAGATGGAAAGAAAAAGTAGGAATTTAGTTATTTATCAAAGCAGAAAGAGATGAGGGGCACCTGGCTGGCTTGATCTCAGGGGTCTTAAGTTCGAATCCCATGTTGGGTGCAGGGATTACTTAAAAATAAAATCTTTAAAAAAGAAAGTAGAGACAGATGATATATATGGAAGTCTACACAGTGGGGTATCCATGAGAAAGATGCTAATTTGTTCTTTAGATACTAGAAAGACAAAGCTGCAGCACCATAACCAGAAAGGGGCAGGTTGGAGACTGACTCTCAGCCTGAGGCAATTTGGAAGTTTAACATAAGAAGCAGCTAGATTTCAGCCCTCACCTCCACCTCAGCATCCTTAAATAACTGTAGCGTTGAGGTTTCCTATGAGTGTGAAGCATGCTCTCTGGAGGAACTGAACCAGAGAGGCTTAGATTAAGATAACCAGCAACAGAAAACTGTAGGATTAGGTCAAGATTCAAAGAGTGCTATTCGATGGAAGTGCACGTAGTAATTGCAGGATGCACTGCCACCCTCCTCCCAACCTTTCTCCTACCTGGCTGTATAGACCACCGGCCGCTAGGTTCTTGGACAAGAATGTGAAGCCTCCGTCTCCAGATAAATTGAACCACTCCAGAGAGAAGCCTAGATCTTGCCAGGCACTGTTCTCTAAAAGCCACCTGCTCACTTTGCAGTGCGTCCCTCTGGCCAGTGTATCCCGCCATTCACACAGGGCTTCAAAGCAATTTTTACTCTGAACAGATGGCTATGTATCTCAAAACTTTTGAGAGAAATCTGTAACATGAAAGGGGAAAACCAACAAACAAGTAGTACCTGAGAAGCTCAGAAGGAGCAGGAACAATTTTGAAAGCAAGAAAACTTCAAAGAAACAGTAATTAATTAATATACTCAGAGACATAAGATAAGCGATAGAACCCATTAAGGAAGAGCCAGAGGCTGTGAAGAAGGACTGGAGATCAAAGTAAGAGCTCTAGGAAATTTAAAAAACCATACCAAATTTTTTTAAAGTTTATTTATTTTTAAGACAGAAAGAGAGAGAGAGAAAGCAAGTGGTGGGGGGAGAGAGAGAGAGAGACAGAGAGAGAGAGAGAGAGAGAGAATAAGAATGAGAGAATGAGAATGAATTCCAAGAAGGCTCCACATTGCCAGTAGGGAGCCCAAAGCAGAGCTTGAACCTATGAACCATAAGATCATGACGGGAGCCATAATCAACAGTCCGACACTTAATCAACTGAGCATGGAGGGTCCCCTAAAATTTATTTTAAACCAAAATGGCTTCAATGTTAAAATCTACTAGAAAGTAGAACACACAGGCAATAGACAACCAAGTGGATACTAAGAAAGTTGTGACCATTTCGACAATCCATGGAACATCTACCTAATAAAGATTCCAGAATTAGAGAAAACAAACATTGGAAAGGAGGAAATAATAATAAAAAATAATACGGGAAATTTCCCAAAGTGAAGGACATCAATCTTCAGATTACAGTGAATCGCTGAGCATTCAGAATAATGAATTAAGCAAAAGACTTAACCAAGTCACGTTTTTAGGAGACTTTTAAATATCATATCATGAAAGTTCAAAAGGTTTCAGGCATACATCATTGTGATTCAACATCTTTATACATTCAACACACACACACACACACACAGTGAGTTTTCTGTAATGACATTCGAAGCTAGAGCACGTGGATCTGTGAATTCAAAATTGTGTCTGTAATATTACAAATCAATAAATTTGATATGATACAAGGTTTCTAATGCACATGAAGGGAGAAGAGAGTGAGAGAGAGAGCAAGTGAAAGAGAGAGACTCACCTTTATCTGTACTCATTCATCTACACTATCTTTTTCAGATACAATGGAGGAAGCATCCTAGTCCAATCAAAAGCCTATCCTACCTTTGTGATCTGGGTCCTGTTCCAACTAGTTCACTCACAAACCTTGAACAATTATTCTCTCTGCTACATCATTTCCTCCTACTTCACTGAATAATTCTCTTTAGCACACAAGAGAAGCCCTGATAGGTCTTAACTTTAAAAAAAAAAAAGGTCAGATATCCTGTCTTTGGTCAGGATATCTTATCCTCCAGCTACCATTCCTTTTGTCTGCTTATCCTCACAAAATATCATTTTTGAAATTTTATTTTCTGATTTTATCATCTCTCACTTTCTGTTCTATCCACTTTAGTTGAACCTTCACTGTTACCACCCCCAAGAAACTGCTCTTCCCAAGGTTCCCCACATTGCCAGATGTACTTTCTAAATCTCTGTTCACATTTTCCTTGCCTACTGAACAGAATGTGAAATAGTGAACTACTCTTAGAACTGAGTTATTTACTTGAATTCTGGAACATTATCTTGTGCTATTTTCCAGCAACTTACTGGCTCATCTTCCTTGGTCTACTCTTCTTCTACTTGGCTTCTCTTGTGAAGTTTGCTTGGACATCTAATAGGCATCTCTAAATGTCTCCAACATGTTTCCACTGCTCTCAAGCATGTTCCTGCCCCAGACTTCACCATTCCATGCAATTGTACCACAATTCTTCATTTATTCATCTCTTTTTTCCTAGAGCTCAACTTTCAAAATACTGACACTACCTTCTTTTTTCCATATTTATTTATACTGCCTTGGTCCCAACAACCATCAGTAATCTGATGCCTAGTTTCCCTGTTACTGTTCTTGTCCCTTCCCGACACAGCAACAATGCAATCTCATTAAAGGGTAAATCATATTAAAGGCTAACTCATATCACCTCCTTAGAATCTTCTAAATACTTCTCATTGTACTTAAAAAAAGCTGAAATCCCTGACTATGACATGGAAGGCTCTATATTGATGCTGTCCATAAAAGTATAATGTGGGCCACAGATGCAATCTAAAATTTTCTAGTAACAACTGTAGAAAAAGTAATTAATTTTTCTCAACTGGTTCTAGTTCCTTATACCTATATTTTTGCTTGTTTTAACAATGTACATACAAATATTTACTTTCTTATTATCATTTTTAATTTGTGTACAGTTGATACAGATGTTAGTTTCAGGTATGCATCACAGTGATTTAATATCTCTACACATTACACCACGTTCAACCACAAATATAGCTACCATCTGTCACCATACAGCACTGTTGTAATACATTGAGTACATTTTCTACATTGTTTCTTTCATCCACATGACTGATTCATTCCATAACTTGAAGACTGTACCACCCCTCCCCTGCACCCTCTTTGCCCTTTCCCCCAACCTCTTCCTTCTGGCAACCATCAATTTACTCTCTGTAGTTATAGGTCTGATTCTGCTTTTTGCTTGTTTGTTTATTCATTTCTTTAGCGTTTTAGATTCCACACATAAGTAAAATTAAAACTTTTAGACAATGAAGGTAACCATCAGTGGAACAAAAAAGCCACTACTGAATGGGAGAAGATATTTCCAAATGATACAGCCAATAAGGGGTTAATATCCAAAATATGTAAAGAGCTTTTATAATTCAACACTAGAAAACCTAATCAATCCAATAAAAAATGCATATATAAAATATGTATTACATATATAACTGAATATTACACAGCCATAGAAAAGGATGAGATCTTGTTATTTGTGACCATGTATAGACCTTATGCTAAGTGAAATAAGTCAGACTGAGAAAGACAAATAGCATAGTTTTTCCCTTAGGAAAAGTAATTTAATAATAAAAGCTAATGAGTCATTTAATAGTAAACATGTATTTCATTTAATACAAAATGACCAAAATCATTTCTATATATAATCAATATAAAATTATTTAAATTTATTTTAAAGTTTATTATTTACTTTGAGAGAGAGCAAGCAGGGGAGGGGCAGTGAGAAAGAGAGAGAGAGAGAGGGAATCCCAAGTAGTCTCTGCTCTGTCAGCACAGAGCCCAAGGTGGGGCTGAAACTCAAGAACTGTGAGATCATGACCTTAGCCAAAAACAAGAGTCAGATGCTTACACAATTGAGCCACCTAGGCTCCCTTGAGTATAAAAATTATTAATGGGATATTTTCTGTTTCTACACTAGATCTTCACATGCAGTGTGTATTTCAATTCAGTCTGGCTTGATTCAGACTAGCTTGATTCCAAGCGCTCAGTAGTTATATCTGGCTCATGGCTCCCATATTGGACAGTGCAGCTGTTCAAGGACTTAGCCCTAATTACCTCTACTGCTTCTGTTATTATCAGTCTCCACATCTTCAGTCAGACTCCTCAAACGGACCTTCTTTTCCTTCCTTAAATATCCTAGGTTCATTCCCATCCTAAGCCTTTGGCACTGTCAGTCCCTCTGTCTGGATTTTGATTCCCCAGCGTGTTTTAGGATGAACTACCTCTTATCCAGTTATCAGGTCAAATGCTACCTTCTTGGTAAGGTCTTGCCTCACCATCCAATGTAAAGTCAGGCTTCCTCTTCAGACCCGTTAGTCCCATTATTCATGTTTGTCTTTTCTTTTTTTCATAAAACCTCAATGTTTTATTATTACCTGGCTCCTATATGACAATACTGTTATGTTGGCAATGTAAGCTTTATGTAGCTTGTTCACTGATGTATCCATAGGGCTTAGAATACGGAATATGTATGGAAAAGATGGATGAATGTATACATGAAAGAATAAAGGGGTCATTAAAATGTTAACCATAGTAATCAAATATTATTGTTTATTCCATTGCTTTTTCTAAGTTTGCTATAACAAACACATGTTACTTTTAGAATAAAAAATAACAATAAAAGCCTTTGTAGTCAACTAGCAAAAAACATTATGAAGTCACTGGGTGCTACTAGGTGGACAAACCGAGGTACCAAAAGTATGTTACCTTCCTGGTGAAGTGAATGCAATTTCCCCTACATGTGAGATTTAGCTGCTTTGCAATATATATTCGATGAAGGTTCTGAAACTTGAACCTGAGCTGACCAAGAGTATAGTTTATCTCAGATGGATGGATAATGCTCATTATCTGTTTCTGTGCTTGGCATGTGGCATCAAACCAAATTATAGCACTCATACCGTATGTACAAGGTCACTTTAGAGAACGTGCTGGAAAATATTTGAGAGGTACTAAAACCCCTTGCTCTAATCCTAACTGTAGTTGAGCATGGTGATGTCACATGTGTTTGCTCCAGGCACATGGTTCTCATTGCCCAGTCTGTCTCAGAAGATTCTCTCAGCATACGTGTTTGAGCTGGTACCGTGGGAACCTGCATTCCTAAACATTCATTCCAAGATATTCTGTTGACCTTAGTTGAGAAACACAGCCTGAAGTCAAAGATCTCTTCCCTTTTACAGTGCAAGTTCTTCTGAGGGGAATAACCGTGAACAACAGTGAACTTTTCACAGTTTAGAGGATGAGATTTTCAGATCTTTTTACACTGGCAGCTTGCTGAAAGCAGAGTTTAAGGAGAAAGGGGTAAAGATTTCTGTAGAAGCTGAGGGCTGCTTAGGGAGACCATCTATTATGATAGAATTTTCTCGCCTGCCAGGGCTCAGATAGCACAAGGAGCCTGAAAAAAGATGGAAAGGCACCAAAGAGAAGCAGTGCCCATCATACATTTTTTTCCCGAGATGTGCAGTTAATTTGGGGAAATTATATTCCCAGACATACATTCATTATAAAGAAGAAAGAAGAAAAAACGTTAGGACTTTGGAACATAGGGCACTCAGTAGGACCTTCCCTAGACCCCTGTTAGAGGCTTATGTTAGAGATTTACATAACTGAGGTGTGGAAAGATAAATTATTTGGCATGACACTCTGGAATCCTATCAGTGATGAGAAATGAAGACTGAATCAGGGCTCTTAAGGACTCTGAATCACCTGGCTATTGGCCTAAAGTGGAATAAAGAACCCATTCTGTCTCTTCTTTCCCTTTAAGCTTTAGGTTTAGTGAACCAGTTTACACCTACTGCTGATGAATCATCTTTCTAAATGACCTGCTAAATCATATGCAGTTAATTATAAAGACTTCAGTGCAATGTTTTGTGTGTGGGTTGTAGATTACCATTGCCTGACCACATCCTCAGTAAAACTTTCACTGTCATCGAACTACACATAAAAGATAATTCTTCATTTCCTATAGCTGCAGAGAAAGAAAAAAAAATAAGGGCTAAACTCTGATGACAAAATAAGACTCTGTAGAGCCTCTAGCCTTTTGTCCTCTCTGCATCCGGGACTCTTGGTATTGTTACTTTAATTATCTGCTTCTCTGTGAAGGACAGCACCGGTAGAAATAGAACAAACATCTTGTTAAAAAGTAAATACACCTCACACCAGGAAAAGGGAATTTCATAGGGCGAACGACATGTTTGTTTGGCCAGAGGATTTGAAGGGCAAATTTTTCTCATAAGTGATAACTTCATTGGCAAAGACAGATTCATATCAGCATAAAATTATTTTTGCAAATCATAGGGAATAAAAGTTATTGGAGTGTGGGGTGTTTAATACTGGACCTGAAATGTATGATTAGCTTGCAGGAAAAAAAACCCATCGGTATTTATAGTTGCACTCCTTGGGATTTACCCTAAGTAATTCAAAACAAATGTCTGTACAAAAACCTGCACGCAAATGTGTGTAGCAGCTTTACTCATAATTGACAAAACCTGAAAGTCACCACCATGTCCTTTAGTAGGTGAATGAATAAATAAACTGGAACATTCAGACAATAAAATACTGTTTAGCACTAAAGACAGATGAACTATCACGTCATTAAAAGACAGGGAGAAACCTTGGAAGAATGTTACTGAGTGAAAGAAGTCAATGTGAAAGGGGTTAATACAGTGTGATTCCAGGTTTCTGACATTCTGGAAAAGACAGTGAAAAGATCAGTGGGTGGGGAGGGCTGAGTAGGTGAAGTACAGAGGATTTGGGGGGCAGCCAAACTCTCTGCTGAAACTAGAGAGATGGGTATATGTCATCACGCATTTTCCCCAAACCCACAGAACGTACAAGACCAAGAGTGAACCGTAATGTGAACTATGGACCTTCAGTGATGATGATGTGTTAGTGTAGGGCCATCAGCCGGAATGAAAGGACCCTTCTGGCGGAGGGTGTTGATCACTGCGGGCGGGGGGACTATGCATGTGTGTGGCGAGGGGGTGATGGGAAATCTCTGTAGCTTCAGCTCAGTTTTGCTGTGAACTTAAAACGGCTCTAAAAAAGTAAAAATCTTCATAAAAATATTGTGGCCATAAATTTTATTATTTACCCACAAACCAAGAAGTTACATCAAATATATCAAATTCACAATGATTTCATTTTACATTTTATCAGAATGTAATACTGAATTAATTTAATGGCAAAAACCCCACTTTTTTTAAACCCATTTTTTATGCCATTTCCTATTAAAGACATCTTTAACCTGGCTTGCCTCTTAGTTTTGAAGTCTTTACTGCAGAAAAACCTAAGTTGTTTCCCACTACTTAACTATAGTAGTAGTCCCTGTAAAGTTTTAATATCAAGCACAAATATTTCTTAACAATGGGAAGGGAATGTATGAACTCCTAAGTCAATAAAGCCAACTTCAGTTATCTGTGTGAAAAAAAAGCAGAAAATGCATTGGAAGTCTAATATTATTTGTCATGGAACAGATAATAAACAGTAGAGCTTTTCTTCTGGAAGAATTTAATTTTTAAAACTCTCCCCAATTAATTTTGTCCTGATTTTTATTACTTATTATGTTTTGCAGAAAATAATACATGTTAATTGTAGAAAGATTTTAAGAGTAGGGACACAGAAAAATTTCTCTACTTCATCAACTCTAAGTGGCTAAATAATACTCCATTTCTAATTTTTTTTAATGTTCATTTATTTTTGGTGGGGGCAGAGAGAGAGCTGGGGAGGTGCAGAAAGAGAGGGAGACACAGAATCCAAACCAGGCTCCAGGCTCTGAGCTGTCAGCACAGAGTCCAATGCAGGGCTTGAACCCACGAACCTTGAGATCATGACCTGAGCCAAAGTTAGACACTCAACCACTGAACCACGCAGGCACCGCTATAGTGCTCCATTTTTAATATAGCACTTGTGTGATCAAACCCATAAGTGTTAGTTATTTATTCCCAGCAGTTATCTTCTATAATGAATGTTATAATAAATACTTTTGTTCAACTATTATTTGGCAGCTGAGTGGTCCAGAAACGGTCTACCACTGTCTAGTGCCATTAATAATGGCTGTGAATGATACTTCTTATTCAGTATCACATTTGTCAATGGACTAGTCAATAAATAAGCACAAACCAATGTCTGTATTACTTTGTAATTGTTTAACTGGTAGTAAAAGTGGCATTCTTTTTAATATTCTTACTATCTATTTGTGTTCCTTTGCTATTAATTTAGCAGCTCATGTCTTAGTCTATTTCTAAAATACTGGTGATACATTATGACTTCAAGTGCATTGAGTTAATTGTACTCATCAATGGTCTGACATGACATTATCATTCTTTGCAAAGTACAGTAAGTACAATCCTGTTGTGTTCCTTTATTTTTGTTTTTCTGCTTAATCATATACTCCATTTCTTCTGTTGCATTTCTAATCTCCTCCCACACAGATATTCATTCTAAAGTACTTAATGTACATCTTTTGTATATGTTTTGGTTTGTATGTATGTTGTTCTTTATGCACATATGAATTTACATAAATATTATATTCTCATTTTTACCATATTAAAAAAAACTGAACCCAGACTATTGGGTATATATCTAGTTTATTACTTCTAACTCTTACAAAATAATTCTGTCCATTAATCTCATTTTGTGAGTCTTGTCTCCCAGGAAAGGGCACAAAGATTGCCCCAACTAACCCAGTAGTGAAATAAAATACTTTTAAAAATAATCTGTGCTGAGCTTTACCTAGGAATGTGATTCCTATGGTATTGAATAGGCATACACATTTTTGACTGAACTCAGTTACATGTGTCACAAATATTTCCCCTATTTTATAATTGATTGATTGATTGATTTGGTTGATTGTGTAGTCAAATCTATCAGTTTACTCATAACTCTTTCTGATCTTGGCATCACATTTAGAAGGCCATCCTACTCCACTAGACATATGCTCTTTGTCTCTGTGATTTATTTTATTATAGTCATAACTGTAATGAATCTGGAATTGATTTTGTTAAAAAGAAGAGGTATAAATTTCACTTGGTCTTTTTCAAATGTTCAACCAATATATCAACTTAATTCATTGAATAGATATTTCTTTCTGCAAATGGTAAACTCATCTTTAGTCAATTCCATTTGAATGTTTCTGGACTTGCTGTTCACTTTCTTTGATCATTTTATTCTCATGCATATATAATATTTTTCAATAAATATGGAATTATAGTATGTATTATTATTTCAAGTAGGCTTCATGCCCAACATAGGCTCAACATGGGACTTGCACTCACAACCCTGAGATCAAGACCTGAGCTGAGATCAAGAGTCAGATACTTAATTGACTGAGCCACCCAGGCACCCTTTATTATTTTGTTTTAAAGTTTATTTTTGTTATTTTGAGAGAGAGAGAAGGGAGAGAATTCCCCAGGCACATTCCATGCTGCCAGCCTGGAGTGTGATGTGGGGCTCTATCTCACCAACCCTGAGATCATGACTTGAGCTGAAATCAAGACTCAGATGCTTAACTGACTGAGCCATCCATGCGCCCCTCACCCTTTATTATTTTTAAGTTTAGTTTAGAAATAACTGCTTTTTGTTAAAAATAAATAAAAACACAATGTGTATAGGAAAAATTGCTACTCATAATTCTTTAGTTTCTAGAAGTCACCAGTTGTTAACATTTATAAGTCCACCTTGTGACATTTTTCCCTGTCTCATATACATCTCATATATGTATATATTTTTCAAAGTTTTTTTTAGAAAGTAAGATTCTAATATACATATTTTCTACAACTTGCTTTCCCCACTGTTCAGAATATCATGGGCATATTTTAAGAGCAAAAATACTTTTTATCAGTTATGGTAGGCTGGGTTATGCTTCAGTAATAGTAAATATAATAGTAATAGTACTAATAAACCATTGTTAAATTTCAGTGCTTTAAGACAATAAAGGCTTATTTTTTGTTCAACTACATATTTATTACAGTTACTGGGGTCTGTACTCTGTATAATATTCTTATTCAGTGTCTTGAAACAAGTTATATTTATGCTAGAGGGAAAGAAAACAAATTATACATAAGCTTCAGCCTAAAACAGCAATGTCATTTCATTGGCCAAACCAAACCACATGGCCATGACAAACTTTAAAAGGATCAGAGATTGCTGAATATATTACATGTCCAGAAGGGGATAAATGACATATTTTTGAGCCATTCTTTAAAAAAATTTTTTTAATGTTTATTTATTTATGAGAGAAAGAGAGAGACAGAGTTCGAGCAGGGGAGGGACAGAGAGAGAGGGAGACACAGAATCCTGACAGCTCAGAGCCTGATGTGGGGCTCCAACCCACAAACTGTGAGATCATGACCTGAGCTGAAGTCGCACGCTGAACCAACTGAGCCACGGAAGCGCCCCTTGAACCATTCTAATAACTAATACAAAACAGTTTAGTTCATATATACATACAGTGTCATTTTTTCAGACATTTTTCACCGAAAAACATTCAGAATATTTCCATTTTCCCTTTGATATACACTACTGTGCAACATATAATTTGCTGTGTTTATTGGAAATATGCTTGTGGATTAAATATTTTATGAATATACAGTGAATTTTTAAAATTTATGTTGCTGGATCAAATAATTATTACTAAATTACTTTTCAGGAAGTTTAAGGCAATTTGTCATTCAATATCATGTGAGCATGTTCATTTCCCTACATCCATGGCAACATTAATTAGGTAAATCAATCTTTTGATATTTTAATTTTGTGTTTTAAATTATCATATTTTTAATAGTAATAAGGTAGATCCATCTACAGGTTTACTAAACTTTTATATTTACTATTTTATGAATTATTTAATAATATTCCTTGCCTAATTTAAGATTACTGTTTAAAGCATAAGTTTATACCTAGGTACCTAAATATACGTCATATTTCTCAAAAACTCTTGTGTGTTCCTAAAGTCTTCGTCAAAAGATGACTTACTTTATTCTTACCCCCCCCATTTGAAAACAAGTGATTTTATAAAATTCTTTGGCGAGCATTAGATTTTTTTTTCCCTTAATGCTATTCATAGCACCAACTGCAAGGGAAATGTGGGGAAGAGTTTATGTAAATACTGTATCCGGAGAGTGATCAATCAACAGCCTGTTTTTAACTAAATTATCAAAAGACAAGAACTAGATTTTATTTATTTTTTTCTTTGTCCCCTGCACAGCGATTGCTGTGTATTTTATTAGCAGTATCGTCAGTAGCGTTTGACGAAGTATGTGAATGCGTTACTGGAAAAGTCCAGGCCTTTATTTATATTGTGGTACTTGACTATTTTAGATCATTCAACTACAACTCCATAAATACTACATATATCCTTTTTTTTTTTAAGACAGAGAAATGTTTGTTTAAGTTTCCAAGGATTAAACTCTGGGGTTATGGAACATGTTTGTTCTCTTTCCTCTCAATCAGGATGACAGTAAATCGAAAATCATTTAGGGAACCTGCTCTGAGGGCCAGGGACCCTATAGCGTCATTGCTCTTGATAATCCAATTATGGCAGGTGGTGAATCAGGTAAATCTCCCAGAGCTTCCAAGGGCCCCACAGCTACGAAGACATGTAAGGCAGGAGGGATTTATGAGGAGGTTTATATGAGTGCCAGTTATATTGCTGGGCAAATAAACACCTTCCTACATTATTACCATGTCTAATCATTAACATGGACGTATAAACTTTCCAGTTGTTCACACCTCATTCAGTTCACCACTCAAGGAGACTGGGATTCACCTTCTTTTTTTTTTTTTATCTACCAGCCTTTGTCCGGGGAATAAACTATGCCCGTGTCTCAAACTTTTCTACTTTTCTCTCTACCGACTCTCAGACAACAAAACTGCTGAAGACACTTCTGCCTAAAATAAACAATGAAAACTGACAAGCTGACGGATCTCTCTTGTTGCTGCCTCCTCTCACTTTGGCCCCTTTCTCCTCTTTCTTTTGCCAATATAGGACTTCAAGAGGAGAGCATATACCCCCCCCCATTTGCTTCCCTTTGCTCCTCTTTTAATTTTTAATTAAAACTTTTTTTCCAATCTTCTTCCTAAAACTTGTCTCTAAGTATCAATCCAGTGACCCTCTTCTCAGTCATCATCCTTTCTCCACTTTTTTCCCCAGCCAGTGACAATGTGGTCTGTGTCCTCTGGGGTACATTGCTGCAGTAATGGAGACGAATGACTCATATCTGCCTCCAGTCACAGGCATGTGTGGTCCTTTCCCACGTCCTGTCAGTGCTTGGCCAATAGGGCCAATGGATTCTTGAAAAGGCTTTTCTTCCCAGACTAGAGAACATGCTTCCTCTTGAAACATAATTTCTTTAGCTTAATGTCATGCTATCCTCTGCTCCTGCTTCTTTATATTTACTCTCTCAGTGCCCCATCTCTCCCCTCCTCCTCTTCCCCTTCTTCTCTTTTCTCCTTCTCCTTCCTCTTTTTTTTTTTTTATCTTCTCCAGATGTAATATGAAGTGGGATATACTAAGTTTAGTGAGACCAGGCCACAAAGTAGAAATAAAGATCACCAATATCCAGGCAGTTGGTATCAACACCTGCCATCCCTGTGGAAAAATGCAAATGAGCGGGTGCTTTTGGGTGGTAAGAAAACCACTCTTCTTTGCGTCCAGAGCTTGCCAGTGGTGGTTATCATTACCTCCGTGCCGCTTATGAACATTAGGCCTTCCTAATATTCCTTTGAATGAAATCACAAA